>NC_079205.1:25087636-25387636 GCF_026745355.1 Beta vulgaris subsp. vulgaris | reverse complement strand
AATTTGTTAGCTTACGCTCAACATATGCAATTACGCACTTTCTTTTACTCAACAAAACTTCCTTTTTATTGATGAAGCTCGTGTACTATATATACACGCCTAACATAAATCCTAAAACACTTCAAATCCTATCACACTAATAAGATAAACACAAACTAAGAAGATAAACAATAAAACTCTAGCACACGCCTAAGATAAAGCACACGCCTAGGATAAATCTTATCCACGCCGAAGATAAATCTTATCCACGCCTAAGATAAGAATTACCATATCCTAGCTTGCTTAGACTCCTAACAAGACTCAATGACAAAGGAATTAGGCTGCTAAACATAATAGGATTCCTTTATCACTCAAACAACTGAAATTAAAGACTTATAAAGCAATTAAAATACATAGTCTCCCTAGGAAGGTCTGCCGCTGCTAATCTTTGAAATTAATTAACCTAATTGTGATGCTTAGAAGTCGGGGCGTTACAATCCCTCAAGGGTCCATGTACCGACAATAGAGCTCAATATGAAGCTTTACTAATTGGAATGCAGATGCTGCTAGAATCAGGAGCCAAGAGAGTAAACATATATGGGGATTCCCAGTTGGTCATTTACTAAATGAATGAAGAATTCAAGAGTATAAATCACATCAATGTGGAAAGAAAGCAAAAAATTTGTCTAAACAATTTAAAGAAATCACTTTCATATGCATTCTTCATTGAAGAAAATAAAGTAGTAAATCAGTTGTCTCAAATAGCCTCTTCTAGGGAGGAGATACCTTAAAAAAATGAAGATATTATTCTGTAGGAGAAAGTCCTAGAGCCTATTAGGGAAACTGATAAGAAAGGATCAGAAAATATATTAGAAATCTATAGAATTTCAATATTAAGAGAGGAAGCAAACTGGAGAGATAAAATTATCCAGTATCTCCATAACCCAACTGGGACAAAAGTGCCAAATAGAGTTAAAATGGAAACAACAAAGTTCTATATACAATTTGGTGAACAACACAAAAAGGATCCAAAAGGATTACTTTTAAGATGTGTGGATGTTGGAGAAGCTCTAACCCTCATGGCAGAGATAATTCACCAAGGGTTATGTGGAGCTCACCAAAATGGCCTAAAAATGAGATATTGTTACACGAGCATGGCTTCTATTGGCCCACCATGAGAAAAGATTGTATAGATTATGGTAAAGGTTGCAAAAGATGCTAGAGACTTGGACCTATCAGTAGGGCCCCAGCCTCAAAACTAAGTACATTCTTAAACATTGGCCCTTCAGAGGATGGGCAGTAGATGCCATATGGGAGATTAACCCTGCATCTTCTGAGAAGCATTCATATATTCTAATGGTGACTGATTACTTCATTAAATAGGTAGGGGGCAGGCTTTCAACAAGATCAATACCCAGATTGTAATAAACTTATTTGCAGAAAAAATCTTTACAAGATTTGAAATTCTTGAAACTATCACCATTGATCAAGCTACAATATTTAAGAATACTGACCTACTAGATCATCTCAATCAGTTTGGGATCACCAAGTTGCATTCAACACGTTACTATTCCCAAGAAAATGGTCAAGATAAAGCCACCAATAAGATCATAGTAAAAAAGTTCTCAAAACTAATAGATAACAATCCAAGAAAATGGGATGAGTTGCTGCTATATTCCTTATGGGCTTACAAGACCTCTGAAAGGGAAGTAACATGAGCTACCCCCTTTAACTTAGTTTATGGGCACACTCTAGTCATCCCAGCTGAAGTGAATGTAAGATCATCAAGGGTAGCCCAACAAATGGGATTATGAGGATATAATTATTTACAACAATGAACATCGAAATTATGGATGCTCTAAAGGCTAAGGAAGAAGCTCTAGCCAAAATGAGAATACAAAAAGAAAAGGTTGCTAGGGCCTATAACAAAAAGGTAGTGCCTAAAGAATTCTAGGAGAATGATAAAGTTTGAAAAATGTTTTTGCCAGAAGCAGCTTACAAAGATCCACAATTAGGGAAATGGTCACCTAAGTGGCAAGGTCCCTTAATTATTCACAAGAAAATATCTTAAAATGCATACGTGTTAAAGGATATAGATGGCAAAATAAAAGATAGAGCCTTGAATGGTAAATTTCTAATGAAATATCACCCTATATGAATGGGTGAAGACTTCTCATTGATGATACTGATTTTCTCTTTATTTATCTCAACCAGGCGACTCGGCAGAGATTGTCTTTCCTTATAAAGAAGCTTCAGTTTTGAAAAAAAAACTCAAAGAATCTTGAATTTGTTTACTGAAGTTTTGGAAGGATTCGGCTTGAGTTTCCAACGAAGCTTCCTCTTCCTGAAGTTTTTGAGCTGAGAACTTTGGTGATTGAACTCTTGTTTCAACATTACATTGCTGAAGAAGAAGGGTCTCTTTGACATAAAGACAGGGTATCCAGTACTCAGGACCTTGAAAAATTAGGGATTCTAAGATTTGTATAAGGGTCTGTCCAGAAGCCTGATCATAAAGGTTATTTGTTTGGGTCAAGTAGAGTTCCCATACTTTATCTTCCTGTCTTATATGTACATAAGAGTGGTCACTACTAGTAATGGCAGGCTGACCCCTCACAATCATAGTTATTTGCAAATTAACTTCTTTACTTCCATCAGACTCTTTCATCACACTAGCTTCTTGAGTGCCTCCCTATGCATCATAAAGTAGAGAAGCCAAGTTAACAAGAGAGTAAAGTTTGGTATCATGAAAACATGGACTCATGTAGAGGAAGTCTAAAAAGAATCCACGAGGAGAGAAAGGCAAAATAGTCCCATGAGTAGGTTGTGAAGTTGATGAAGAACCTTTGAACATAGAGGTAATACAATGCTCGGTATTGCTCCTTAATGGTGTGACCTCTAAAGGAATAACATCTTCTGGGATGTTATTCCCAGTAATAGAAGTCATTGCTTTTAAATTTGTTGAATCAGCATCTGGGCTTAGAACTCCAAAATTTAAAGGACTGTGCACCAAGGGATCTTCATTAAACTGATGAAATCTGCCCTCATAAGGAGAATCCATGTGGAGATGATCAACATCTTCTAACTGGGGGGCAACACTTCCTTCCAAAGGGAGAGCAGCCATATTCTCCAACTGGAGGGCAACATCGCTTGAAGGAATAACTAGCAGAGCTACTACCCAAGCTGAAGGAGGGCTAGCAGAGCTAAGAGGTGGTGAATTCTCAGAAGAAAGATAATTAGGAATCTTAAGATCAACGTCATCAACATCGAAAAAACCTAGTTATAAATAGTCAATAATCAAAAGAGTAAAACTTCTTCTAAAAAGAGTAAAGATGGTGTTCATACTTGTTTTGACTCTTGGGAGTTTCCTTTTAGGAAAAATTTGAGATATTGTCTTGACATTATCTTCATCAGAAGAGATTACATATTGTTGTGCCTTAGAAGAAGCTTTCAACTTGGGCATTTTCTGTTAGAATGTCTTGAAGGTTTGGAAGCAAAGAGGCAATTATAATCTCTCTTTCTTGCAGCTCTCTTGAAATGGTCAATATGCTCCATTGGCCCCATGTATTGAATGTCCTTCGCAGTTTGGACATTCCCTAAGAAGATCCCTGATCATAAGCAACATTCTCATCCTCAGAAGAAGTAGGGGGCTGAACCCTTTGGTCTATAGTGGCCCAATAGAGCTTGTCATATCTAGAATATTTTTCCTTGCCATCAGACACTCTTAGCTTCTTCTTGCCAGCTTTAGCTAAGATGCAACAGAAAGTGCAAGGAAGATTTAGCAATGCTCATTTCTACTAAATACTAAAAGTTCTAAAATAACTACAGTAAGAAATTACTTATATTACAACCTAAGAGAAGTTGATTCTCAAAGCGCACCAAAGTATCAGAACATGTCGAGTCGTTGTCCAGGAATATATGATCCCGCCACAAATGGAAGCCTCGAACAGCTTTGGTAATCCATTTTCACGGGAAAATGGACATGGAAGTAAGGTTAAGAGTTTTAATTTGAAGGGCTCTACCCTCTTTAAAACGACCCCTTGAGGTCCCAAAATCATTATAAGTCAAAAAGTAAGGTATAGCCAGCATTTTGACCAATCCGAATTGTCTAGCTACTAGTTGTGGATTGTAGGCTTCAAAGCCAAAATACTCAGGCTCAACAGCTATTAAATCTCTAGACCTAAGAACACTAATCCAGAAGTTTTCACTCCCTAAAGAAATAGAGTGGATGTCAAGGGACTGTAGCCAGGTAAGCACTGCCTGATGGCGCTAAGTTGCATCCTCAACAGACATAGTCATTTTGCCTGCAAAAATGTTCCAGATACCAGGATTTGATTTTAAAACCAAGAAGTACAAGAAAATCAAGCTTGGATGCGAAACCTCATCTAGATAAACAAGATTGAAGTTGACCTCATCATAACAGCTACAATCATCAAGACTAGAGAGAAACAAAAGGGGATCAAAAGAAAAATCTTCCTCCTCTGAGCCCTTAGGAGCTTCAAAAGTAGAAGGGGGAATCCGAACCATCAAACAAGGTAGATACTTGTGGCCCCAACAAGGCAAAAGCCATAGGGGTCCAAATTCAAAAAAAAATCACATGGAATCAATCATAAGCCCATTAATTAATTGTATTCCATAAAAATTGTTTTTAGTTTCCCACGAAATTAAGCAGTTAGGAAATAATTATCGAACAGTTAAAGCACCTAAGTCTTTATATATGTGGTCTCCAAAAGCTCTTAGACTTAAACCAAAATGGATTACACATATCTTTCCGTGTTTAACCAACCTGCTCCAAAAGAGATGACATACCCATCAAAGTGCTCGATCACCACAAAGCATTGAGTATCATATCTGAAGATAGGAATGAGTTTACTAAGCATGAATCTACAAAATGGACTTCCTTTATTCAAAAATACTTTAGAGACAATCCTGTTATGCAATAGAACTCGAAGAATAGAAGAAAATCCAAGGCCTTCCAAATAGGGTCTAATTTAGATTTCCAAAAAAACTGATATTTCCAAAACTTGAAAGGATTGATCAGGTGACGTCTCTTCTAGTTTGTAAATCATGGGCAAAGTCATCACATAAGAGATATGGAAGCCCAATGTCCCTTGGAGGTATCTGAAAAGGCTCTTTGTCAAAGGAACTAAACAAAAGGTTAAGGTCTATAGAATGGTGGATGGATCATCATCAAGAGTCTTAGTACAATACAAATGTGCATGTCAGTTACGGTAATTTCATGGCCTACAATGTAAATCCTTGTTGGTTATCACCAAATAAGCTTGCAAGCGTGAACCTTAAAGAGACTTTCTTTATAGATTTCATAACAACCCGAAAGAAAGGTGAAGGAATATATGAAAGGTTATTTGTAACACCCCGATAATTCTCTTTTTTCAGAAATACCTTTTCAATATAAAACATAGAGAATTACCAAAGTATTATCGCCCGTGTGATAACATATCGACCTATTCAGAATTTTGCAGCAGAAAACATATAAATAAATTTAAACTTTATTATCTTAAACAAATAAGTACTTTAAATTCAAACACTCTAAATATGTCTATTTAAACATCTTATTAAAGTACTTTTCTACTAAAGCCGAAAATAAGATATACTAGATTACACATTCTCTCCATTCCCAGTTTCCCAATGACGCACATCTGCAAACCTGTAAATGTCAATGCTTTAAAGAATGTGCTCGCAAAAATGGGTCATCACAAGATCAATAAGGCAAAGCCATGATCACAATCACAAACAAAGCACGTAATCAGCAAAGCTGAGTACTACATACTAATGCATAAACATTCCTAACATGATACTAATAAATAACATGTAGGGATAAATAATAATATAATCATATATAAAATTCTGCAGATAACTTTTAGTGAACTAAACTCTAAACATCTTTTTATTACTTCAATGGAATAGTTATTTGGACTCGAGTTGTCTTATCTACTAATGCCTTTACTAAGAAGACGAAATACTGGGGCAACTCCTTATTCCAGAATGACCTGCGATATCGAGGAACCTTTTGAAAAAAATAAGAATGGTGATCAATCGATCCCCAGAAAAGCCATGGCACGCTCACCATGTACCCCAACTCCTAATGTCCAACTCTAGACGTGCACCATTCTAGAGTCTATAACTATCCTCGTTACTGTAACACCCCGATAATTCTCTCTTTCTAGAAAATACTTTTATAATAAACCTTAGAGAATTACCCAGGCATTATCGCCCGTGTGATAACGTATTGGCTTACTCAGAATTTTGCAGCGGAAAACAATTTACTAAAAACCAACTTTATTAAAACTCACTAAATAAAAGACAAGTGTTTGAATCTTAAATACACCAACTTAAATAAATCAGAAACAGAAATAAAGATGTTCCTACGAAAACAGAACTTAAACTATGCTAGGTATATGAATAGTCTCTCCATTCCAGATTCCCAATGAGATGCATCTGCGAACCTGTAATGTCAATGTAATACTGACTCTGCTCACCACAAGGATCGTCAGAGGATCAATAGGCAAAGCCATGATCACACACACAAACAAGCACGTAATCAGCAAAGCTGAGTACTACATATCAGACATAAATAATCCTAAACATGATACTACAAAAATAACATGCAGGGATAAATAATAATATAAGCATATAATAATCTGCAGACAACTTTTACTAAACTAGACTCTAAACTTTATTTCTTGCTTTAAAAGGAATAGTTATTGGACGAGTTGACTTATCTAAAAATATGAAATACGGGAGCTACCACATATTCCAAAAATGACCTGCGATATCGAGGAACCTTTAAACTGAAAGAGGGATGGTGATCAATCCATTCCTAGAAAAGCCATGTATGGGCTACCACATGTACTCCAACCCTTAATGTCCAACTCTAGACGTGCACCAGTCTAAAGTCTATAACTTATTCTCGTTGCACTTTACATTATTACATTTTATTACTTGTTTTGACACAACCAAGCAATTTCTTTTATCTTCAGATTAACAAGTGATCACAACTTATCAATCAAGACTCCTTTAACTCCTTTTTATACTTTACTAACTTACTTGTTGAACCTAGCCAACAATAAACTTACCTTTATATAGGTATAACTTGAACTTACCAAATAAGGTCCACGGTCCTTATAAGATAATAAATAATACTCAAAAATACATGTAAACATGATTCACTTTAACTTATATTAATTCACTCACGAATTAATAAATAAACTAACTTAACATGCTTGCATCAAACATTCCATACAAACACTTATAATCTGATAACATAATCACTTCTAAACCACATGTTGCACATAGGCACATAACATGTAAAATAAATTCTAGCATTCACATATATGAACAAACAAGTTCCTATACATGATACTAATATAAAATACTCTTAGAGCATACTTCAAATCACATAGCACGTAGATAATGTACGTACCTTGTATACACTAGCCTGTAGGCCACTTTTAAGTCGTTAAAAGTCTCCTACAACGTAATCTCCGCCTAGAAAGTAAAGTAATGAAAATTAATAACTTGAACCAAAAATTACAGTAGCTTTAAAACGATTAAAACCCCCTTAAAACACGTTTTAAAATCGTTTTTAAGTACTAAACTTACGTTATTTTTAATTCCTAGTATAGTATTACTATTCTAGCAATTAAAAATCCTTAAAAACACCATAAATCATTCTTTTATGAAATTACAGCACTTATAAAATTTAATAACCATCCTCAAAACATATAAAACTTATTTAAAATTACGTACTAAATAAATCTCATACTTTATAATATATAACTTTAGTTTTTAGAAATTAAAAACCCTAAAAACTCTTATTTCTATAATTAAAACTAAAAATAAACTCAACATAATAAATTTGAAATTTATTATAATAATAATCATGATAGCCGAAATTATTTACACAAATAAAACAGTAATTTAATTCACAAACATGATAAATAATAATAAATAACATAAAACTAGTATTTTAATGGAACTTAGGAAGGAAGAAAGAAAACAACCAACAATAAGAGGGAAGGAGGCGCCAGACAGCAAGAGCAGCAGCAGAGCACCGGCGGTCAGCAAGTTTTGGTTGATGAAAAAGATTTGTGACGTTTCTTGTTGAACACCAAACGTTACTTGAAGAAGAAGAAACATATTTTTTTGAGAGAGAACGCAACAATGGCGCACGAAGAGGAGAGAGAAAAAGTCGAGTAGAGGGAGAGAGAAGTGACGTGAGAATTGAGAGAAAATAATATGTAGGGTGAAATAATTTAGGTTTTTAGGATATTTATATAAAGGCTTCCCTTTATGGGCTTAGAAAAAGAGATTATAATTAATGACTCTTTCCCTTTTTATCCCTTTTTGGATTTTTGATTCCATTAAACTTCCTTTTCAATATACTTTTAATACTTAAAACTTTAATTAAAACATGCTTAATTAAAATATTTCTAATTTTATTAAGCTATGAAAAATAATTTCATTTGACTTTTAAAACAGTCAACCCTTTTTAAATAGTCAAATCAATTTCCAAACTCATTTGGATTTAAATATAACTACATAACTACTGAATATATTTATAAAAATTCTTTAAAATTGTGGGGGATTACAGTTACACTTTACGTTCTTTACAAGTTATTACTTGTTATGACACACATACAAGCAACATAGAAATACAACTCAAACATTCACAAATGAACTTCTTTTATCTTAGGATTTAATAATTGATCACAACTTACAACCCAAGATTAGTTTCTTTTAATCTCAATCCTTCTTATTTTGTTGAACCTAGCCAACAATAAATCTTACCTTTCAAAGGCATAACTTATCAACTTACCAAATAAGGCCCACAATCCTCATAAAGTAGTGAAAACAATACTTGTAAGGGAACACATGAATAAACATGATTCAATCTCAATAATATATTAATTGCCCCACGTGAATTAATAAATAAAGTTTCCATCCACATGCATGCATCAATAATTCCATACAAACATTATAATCTTTAACTCATAATCAATCTCATATTAACATGCTTGCACACAGGCGTAAAACATGTAAAATCAATCATACTAGAAATCACATATGAACTTATAAAGTTTCTATATATGATACTAAAATTCTTTCTCCTTAAATCATGATACTAATCACATAGTACACAGATATGTACGTACCTTGTGTAAACTAGTCGGCAGACCACTTTTAATTCTTTAAAAGTCTCCTACAGAATATTCTCCGCCTAGAAATCAATATAAACTAAAATCAATACTCTTAAATAAAAATACAGCAACTCCAAATATTTAAAATTCCCTTTAAATATATTCAAGAGTTGATTTTACTATCAAAACTTCAATTACTTTTAATTCCTAGCATAGTACTATCATACTAGTAATTAAAACTCTTAAAACTCCATAAATAAAATCCTTTCCGAAATTTCAGCAATTTTTAAAATCATAAAACCCTCTTTAAACATATTTAGACATGATTAAATTCATAATCTAAATAAATCTCATAGTGTACAGCATGCTACTATGGTTTTCTAGTAATTAACACCCTAAAATTCCATGCTTTAATGCTTAAATCTTCAATCTAACAATAATAAACAAATCTGAATTTTTATTCTTATAATATATAATATATATGAATCAAGATTATTTATTAAAATAGTAAATTAAAATCAATAATCATGATTACCATTAAAATAAAGCATAAAAACATAGTCTTTAATGGAAACTGGAGGAAGAAGAAAAGAAATTAACCAACAAACCCAAGAACAAGGAAGAAGGACAAAGACGTCGAAAAATCAGACACACAGCGGCAACAAGTCGATGCCCAAAATTAAAGATTTGAAGGTTTTTTGACGTTTCTTGTTGAAGAAGAAACATTACTTGAAGAAGAAGAAAACTTGGAAAAAGGAAGAATCGAAAAATCATGTGAGGAGAGAGAAGAAGGAAGGTTAGCCGTGAGGTTTGAGAGAAGAGAGAGAAAATATTCTTTGTGTGGGGTAAAATAATTGGGTATTAAGATATTTATAAGGAGGCTTTCTTTTGGGCTTAGGAAAAAGGAGAATGGGCTTAATTAAATTTGATGATGAATAGGATAAATAAATTAGAACTCCTAACATCAATATAACTCCTTTCTCCTAGTCTAATTAAAATTTGGGTTCCTCAAGTCCACTTAGACTTCTTTTCCAAACCGAATTCGTATTTCAAACCTTTTTCAAAACATGCCTAAATAAAATATTTTTAACTTTCTTAAATCCTTAAAATAATTTCATTTGACTTTTAAAGTAGTCAACCTTTTTTAAATAATCAAATCATTTAAAACTAAATTACATTTAAATATAAATATATAAATACTAAAATATAATTCTAAAATCCTTTAAAATTATGGGGGATTACAATCTACTTGAGGAAGCATGTTCACCTGAGGAAGGCCGACGTGATGAAGTTGAACGAAATATGGTGAAGGAAAAGGTTTCTATGACAAATAATCCACTTATTATCGATCCAGAGGTGGTGCGAGGCCTTAGTACTCCATGCTATTGGTTACATGAATGCGCTAGCGATTTACCCGATGATAGTACAATTGAGGTTCCTTTGGGGGAGCAACAATTTCACTACTTTGAGGACTCATCGACTTTCATTTCTAAGGATGATATTAAAGAATTCTTATGTGGGATAGAGTTGAATGTTTCCATGATACAAACATTCATAAGGTAAGACATAAGTATATAAATTAAGTATACATATACATATGCCTTAAGTAGTTTTCAATTCAACTTCCATAATAAGTAAGTTTTCTTTTAATCAATATGATTTCTCAGGTTATTATACAATGAATTGATTGCAACATCTAGTGATGAGTCAATGTTTGGTTGGTTATGTCCAAACATAATACGAGATGACAATTGCTTACAAAACAAAGCCGAATTGAAAGATTATCTCGATATGAGTTTGAAAGCATCATCTCGTATTGGATATCATAAGATCATTCTTGCTCCCTATATTGAAAAGTATGCTTGTTAAACTCACTTTACTTTTATTATTCGGTAATTGAGTTGACCTATTAATTTTTCTACGATTAATAATAACTATATTTTCTTGTTGTAGGGCTCATTGCACTGCTTGCGATGTTTTGTCACGTAACGAAGTCTACCACTTTGAGTCTTTGCGTCGACAACCACCGCGGTCCACTTGTAGAATAATTGCTTATTGCTGCGGTGGTATTGCTGCGGTTTTACCCATACGCAGCAATATATCACGTAAAAAGAAAGATAAAATATAAAATAAAGATATTGTTGCGGTTTCGGCCTAAAACCACAGCAATATGGTATCAACAGAAAAAAAATTTGAAAAAAATTGAATATTTGACCAGACATATTGCTGCGGATTTTTTCAAAAACCGCAATAATATATTAAAATAATATTAAAAAGTAATATTTTAATATATTGCTGCGGTTCTTGCCAAAAACCGCAGCAATATATTAAAAAAACATATAAAACCCATCCGTTAGGGTTTTTTCTCACTTTCCCTCCCTCAACCTCATGCGCCTAAAAAAAAACCCTCCGCGCCTCTTTAGTTCTCTCTCTCCTCTCAAACCCTCTCACCTCTCATCTCTAACCTCGGCCGTTTTCAAACCCTCTCTCTCTCCTCTCATCCTCTCACCTCTAACCTCTCACCTCTTCCCTCTTCGTTCGCTAGCTGTTCAAAAACCCTCACCAACGTAACAGTAGTTCACCTCCCAAGAATGTCGTCGTCGTTCACCTCCCACCGACGTCGTCGTCTTCACCTCCCAAGCTCCACCAACTTCGTCGTCTTCACCACTCATGCTCTCACCAACGTCGTCTTCTTCACCTCTCACCGACGTCGTCTTCTTCGTCATTCACCAAGTCGTTCGCTCGTTCGTCGTTCGCGGTCGTCGGTTGTCGTTCACGGTCGTTTGTCGTCGGTCGTCGGTCGCGGTTGTCGTTCATCGATCCTCGTTCGCGGTTGTCTCCTTCGCGATCGTCTGTCATCGTTCTCTGTTTAGTTTCAACATCTAATTTGTTGTTTTCACCTTTTTCTTTATTTTTTATTAATTTTGTACTTCTGTTTTGTTTGTACCTCTGTTTTTTTTATAAAAAAAAAAATTCGGCTCGCCGGCATCAAATGTGGAGATTGAACATGCTTATTATTTTCACTCGAATTAATGACATACACATGCCTGAGATTTTCAATGGAATTAGTGACAAATGCACAAATGGACTCGAATAATGAATTTTGCACTCGAATTAATGACAAATGCACAAAAAATTTTTTTGACCTACACCTATACCTATTCCTGCGGTTTCTGGTAAAAATCACAGCAATATACTTATTATTTATTATAAAATAGAGTTTATTGCTGCGGTTTTTCCGTAAAACTGCTGCAATATACTGAATTACTCTAATATAAAATGAATATATTGTTGCGGTTTTCGCTAGAAACCGCAGCAATATGTTAAAAACTGCATCAATATATTAATTACCTATTGTTACGCCCTTAATTGCTGCGCGGCCAAAACCGCCGCAATAGGCCACTTTTTAACCGCAGCAATAAGCATTTATTCTACTAGTGGTCCTTACTAATCAAATCATTGTTAAATAGGTAGCATAATCGAAACTCAATATATGCGCACTTATTAATATTACACATTATTCATCATCTTTATATATATAAACATTTAGTACATCTAATATTATAATAATGTATTGATGTAGTGTGATGAAGCATGTTAGTGCAACATGACTTTGATCATCAAAAGCTCCTGTTTGGAAATCAGTCGAGGTAACATGACTAATTTATTTGTCCTTATATAGAAACACTTTTAGCCACATACTACACATCTAACATGAATGTCATTGGATGCATCCTTTGGTGAACATTTAGTGTCCGCAACAAGAAGATGGACTTGCATGTGGCTATTACGTGCTAAGGTACATGTTCGATATCGCCAGCCGTTGCACTAACGTCGATGATCTTTAAAAGGTATGTAACTTATTAGTATATGTTAGTTTAAGCCTATTTTTACCTTTTACGCTTCCAAATCGTATTTATTGAGTCATTTAACCCCAAATTCATTTTGAACATGATAATATGAGGCATAATGTAACTATTGTATAGATTTTTAGGCTTGCAATTGTTGTAGGTTAAATATTGGGAACGAAAAGGTCATTTTAGGCCTAGTTTTGCCTTTTCGCTCCTAAATTGTACTTATCGTGTCATTTAACCCCAATTTCATTTTGAACATGATTATATGAGGTATAATGTAACTATTTGCATTTGTTGTTGGTTGTATATCGGGAACATAAATGTGATTTTAGGCCTATTTTTGCCTTTTCGCGTCCAATTCCTATTTCTCGAGTCATTTAACTCCATTTTCTTTTTGAATATGATAATATGAGATATAATATAACTAGTGTGTAGAGTTTTAGGCTTGCATTTGTTTTTGATTGAATTTCGGGAAGGTATATGTCATTTTTAGAACTACTAACTACGGTAAATGATTGAATTCTTATATTATGTGTTTATTCCTTGGTTATTTTTCAAGGTTTATATGAATAACACACCAAATTTGAGGGCCTTCACCACAGAAGAATTACATGAAGTTCGGGATAAGTTGGCGTCCCACAATACCGATGATTGCGTATGATATATTTTAGCTACATCTACTAGTTTGTATCAATTATATGTACACTTTTTACATTATTAAATATATATTTAAAGTTAATTATTACGTTCAAAAACTTGTCATATGTTATTGCAATAAGATCGGTTTTTTTTGTGTCGAAGGGAGGTTTTGGGTGGGGATGGGGTGGGGAGGCGTTGGGTGGAGGGGTTGGCAGAGGGTAGGATGGGGATGGGGGTGCAGGGGAGTGAAGGGGGTGGGGTGGGCTGGGGTGGGGGACAGGGCAGGGGGAAGTGCAGGGGGTGGACAGGGGTGGGCTGGGGTGGGGGACAGGTGGGCTGGGGGGAGTGCAGGGGGCAGGGCAGGGGTGGGCTAGGTGTGGGGGGTGGGCAGGGCTGGCAGGGGGGAGTGCAGGGGTGGGATGGGGTGGGTTTGGGTGTGGGGGGCTTATGGCTAGGGTGGGCAGGGCTGGGAGTAGGGCAGGGGTGGGCTGGGTGTGGGGGGTGGGTTGGGGTGGGCCTGGGTGTGGGGGGGTGCTGGCTGGGGTGGGCAGGGTTGGGGGCAGGGCAGGTGTGGGTTGGGTGTGTAACACCCCGATAATTCTATCTTTTTAGAAATACCTTTATAATATAAAACTTAGAGAATTACCCAGGCATTATCGCCCGTGTGATAACGTATCGGCTTATTCAGAATTTTGCAGCGGAAAACAATTTACTGAAACCAACTTTATTAAAACTCACTAAATAAATGACAAAAGTTGAGGATCTAAACAAACCAACTTAAATATTCAAACAACTGAAATAAAACATGTTCCTACGAAAGCAGAAATTAAACTACGCTAGATATACAGTCTCTCCACTCCAGATTCCCAATGCGATACACATCTGCGAACCTGTAATGTCAATGCAATATCGACTCTGCTCACCAAAAGGATCATCACAAGATCAATAAGGCAATGTCATGATCACACACACTAAACAACGCACCTAATCAGTAAAGCGGAGTACTACATATCAAACATACACATTCCTAAACATGATACTAAATAATAACGTGTGGGAATAATAATAAATAAACATAAAATAATCTGCAGGCAACTTTTACTGAACTAAACTCGAAACATCTTTTATTTACTTTAATAGAATAGTTATTGGACGAATTGACTTATCTACTAATATGAAATACGGGCGCGACTCCGTATTTCAGAGTGACCTACGATATCGAGGAATCTTTGAACTGAAAGAGGGATGGTGATCAATCCATTCCTAGAAAAGCCATGGGCTACCATGTACTCCAACCCTTA
Source organism: Beta vulgaris subsp. vulgaris (assembly GCF_026745355.1). NCBI lineage: Eukaryota > Viridiplantae > Streptophyta > Magnoliopsida > Caryophyllales > Amaranthaceae > Beta > Beta vulgaris. Next base: position 25,372,705 of record NC_079205.1, on the reverse strand, counting down.
ATGTCCAACTCTAGACGTGCACCAGTCTAAAGTCTATAACTTATTTTCGTTACACTTTACGTTATTTACATATTGTTACTTGTGTCGACTCGCACATATAAGTAACACATACATAATAATCAGACAATCATAACTGAACTTCTTTTTGTCTTTGGATTTAACAAGTGATCACAACTTATAATCCAAGACTACTTTAATTCCTTTTTTACACTTAACTTTCTTTACTTGTTGAACCTAGCCAACAACAATCTCACCTTTATATTGGTATAACTTGTAAACTTACCAAATAAGGTCCACAGTCCTCATAAGATAATCAAAATAATACTTCTTAAAGAATACATGAATAACATGATTCACTTTATAAAATATACTAATTCTTATGCGAATTAATAAATAAACTTTCTTGACATGCTTGCATCAATTATTCCATACAAAACATATAATTCGATATCAATTCCAAGTCACATGTTGCACACAAGCATAAAACATGTAAAATAATTTCCAGAAATCACATATACGAACAAAATAGGTTCCTATACATGATACTAAAATTAAAATCTTCCTTAGAACATGATACTAAGCCACATAGCACGTAATTATGTACGTACCTCGTATATACTAGCCTGTAGGCCACTTTTAATCCGTTAAAAGTCTCCTACGATAATGTATCTTCCGCCTAGAAAACAAGGTAACTAAAATTAATAACTTATAATAAAAATTACAGCAGCTTTAAATAATTTAAAACCCCCTTAAAACACGTATAAAAATCGATTTTAGGTGTCAAACTTAAGTTATTTTTAATTCCTAGCATAGTACTACTATTCTAGCAATTAAAAATTCTTGAAAACCCTATAAATAACCATTTTCTGAAATTACATCATCTTTAAAATTCAATAACCTTCCTTAAAACATGTATAACATATTTAGAATCATATAATAAGTTAATGTCATAGTACATAATATGCCACTATGGTTTTCTAGCAATTTAAAACCCTAAAAACTCGTGTTTTCATGTAAAACTAAGAATCTAATCATAATAACAAATCTGAATTTTTTTCTTATATTATAAACTATAGATATCCAAAATTACTTATTAAAAACAGTAATTAAAACTAATAAACATGATTAATAATAATAGAAAACATAAAAAAATATAGTCTTTAATGGAATCTTAAGAAGGAAGAAAGAAAATAACCAACAAAAGAGGAGGAGGAGAGGGGCGCCGGCAGCAACAACTCCAACAGCAGCACGGTGGCAGAATTTTCAGATCCAAGGGAAGGCTTGTGACATTTCTTGTTGAAGAAGAAACGTTACTTGAAGAAGAAGAAGAAAGGTGATTTGAGAGAGAGAACCAAGAACGACGGACGAAGAGGAGAGAGAAAACCGAAGGAAGAGAGAGGCGTGAATGGCGTGAAAGTGGAGTGAGAAATAATTGTGTGGGATAAAATAATCGGGTTTTAGGATATTTATATAAAGGCTTCCCTTTTTGGGCTTAGGAAAAGAGATAAGGTTTAATGCGATTTCATGACTAATAAGATAAATAGCTTAGGACTTTAATCATCAGTATTACTCTTTAACTTTTTCATTCTTTTAGGATTTTTGATTCCATTAAACTTCTTTTTCAATATACTTTAACATTTAAAACCTTTATTAAAACACTCTTAATTAAAATATTTTCAATTTTATTAAGCCATGAAAAATAATTTCATTTGACTTTTAAAATAGCCAACCTCTTTTTTTTTTTTTAAATAGTCAAATCATTTTCCAAACTCATTTGGGTTTAAATATAACCATATAAATACTTAATTATATTTATAAAATCCTTTAAAATTGTGGGGGATTACAGTCTACCCCCCTTAAAAGAAGTTTCGTCCCGAAACTTGACACAAAACCCTCATACTTTCAAAAGTTGAACTCGTCATTTCGAAAGTTTTGAAGAAGGGTAGTGCCTCTTGTGCACTTTTCCCAGTTTTAAAACAATTGTGTTACTTAGGAACACTTTTTCTTATGCGTAGAATCTACTTCTTTTGCACTAACATGTGCAAATTGCCCGACATAGGCATACAAATGAATGAAAATTTCATTAAAAAAAGGCAAAAGCGCAAAATTTATCGCATTCGACCCCCCTTAAAGAAAACGAGTTACGCCCTCGTAACTCACCTCAAGGAATAGGTCTGGATACTTCTTTCTCATCTCATCTTCGGCTTCCCACGTTGCCTCTTCAGACTCGTGTTTAAACCAAAGGACTTTCACGAAGTGGACATCCTTATTGCGTGTACTACGCACTTTCCTATCGAGAATCTTGACAGGTCTTTCCTCATATGCGAGGCTACTATATCGATCTGAACTAGTTCAGGCTCTAGGACATGACGCTCATCAAAAGGTGTCATCTTTATGCTTGCATGATAACTATTGTTATAGGCAAACTCAATCAAATCTAATTAGTCCTCCCAACTACCTTGAAAATCAATCGCACATGCTCTCAACATGTCTTCCATAGTTTGATTAGTCCTCTTAGTCTGGCCATCAGTCGCAGGGTGAAAGGTTGTACTCATTTTCCATGTTGTCCCAAGATTTAATTGGACCTTTTTCCAAAATTTCGATAGAAACCTAGAGTCATGGTCAGAAATACTGTACTTTGGAACTCCATGCAGTCTCACCACATGCTTAATGTAAGTCTTAACGAGTTGCTTCTTTTTTCATGTCTCCTTAATAGGTATAAACACGGCGGATTTGGTCAATCTATCCACAATAACCCAAATGGTGTCATTTCCACTTCTCGTTTTAGGTAAGGCAGTCACAAAGTCCATAGAAATAGAATCCCACTTCCATCCAGGGACTTCTAACGATTGAACCTTCCCCATAGGTCTCTTATGGTCTATCTTCACCTTCTGACAAGTTAGGCACTTAGACACATACTCAGCTACCTCTCGCTTCATGTTTGGCCACCAATAGATAACCTTAAGGTCTTTATACAACTTATCACCTCCAGGGTGCACTGAATATGGAGTATTATACCTCTCATCCATAAGGCGTCTCTTAAGGTCATTGCAATCCTGTGGTACACACCATCTCCCTTTGAACCTTAGACTCCCATCATCATGAATCTTAAAATCAGCTTCCTTACCTTCCTTCATTTTCTCCTTGATCTTATCTAGGTGCTCATCACCAACTTGACCCTCTATGATCTCCTCGAAAACTAACAAACCCAAAGAAAGGGTGTTAAGTCTTGCCTCACTTTCCCTAGTATTTAAAATTTCTAGGCTCAGCCTTTGCATATCTCGACACAATTCCTCAGGGACTATCAAGGCACTCAAGCTATGACTCGATTTCCTACTCAAGGCGTCAGCAACCACATTTGATTTCCCCTCATGATACTGGATGTCATACTTGATCAACTATAGTCATCTTCTCTGCCTCATATTCAGGTCTTTTTGAGTGAAAATGTACTTCAAGCTCTTATGGTTAGTAAATATCTTACAAGTCGCTCCATATAGATAATGTCTCCAAATTTTCAATGCAAACACTATGACAGCTAACTTTAGATCATGGGTAGGATAATTAGCCTCATAAGGTTTCAATTGACGCGACGCATATGCTATTACCATACCATTATGCTGTAATACACATCCTAGACCATTCTTCGAAGAATCACTATATACCTCAAATCCCTCATTCCCATCAGGCAGGGTTAAAACAGGTGCAGAGGTTCAACGATCCTTCAAAATCTGAAAAGCTTCCTCACACTTTTCATTCCACTCAAACTTAGACTCCTTTTTCATCAAATTGGTCATAGGCCTTGCTATCTTTGAGAAATCTTGCACGAATCTCCTATAATAGCCATCTAGACCCAAGAAACTCCTAATGTCTGACACACTTTTTGGGGTTGGTCACTCACTCACAGCTTGAATCTTAGCAGGATCTATTGAGACTCCTTCCTTAGACAAAAAGTGACCCAAAAATGCTACTTTCTCCAAACGAAACTCACATTTAGAGAACTTGGCATATAATTGGTTTTTCCTCAACGTCTCCAAAATAATCCTCAAGTGCTCATCATGCTCAGCTTCATTCCTCGAGTATATTAGAATGTCATCAATGAAAACCACTACAAACTTGTCTAGAAACTCATGAAAGATCCTATTCATTAAATCCATAAATATAGCAGGAGCATTGGTTAATCCAAATGGCATTACAGTGAACTCATAGTGACCATAACGCGTTCTAAATAAAGGCAGTCCTAGGTACATCCTTATCGGCTACCCTCAATTGATGATATCCTGAACGTAAGTCGATCTTTGAGAACACACTCGCTTCATTCAATTGGTCGAATAGATCATCTATTCTAGGCAAGGGGTACTTGTTTTTGATGGTTACATTATTCAACTCCCTATAGTCAATACACAACCTCATACTTTCATCCTTCTTCTTCACAAATCACACAGGAGCTCCCCAAGGTGATGCACTAGGCCTAATATAACCTTTATCTAATAGCTCTTGCAAATGCATTTTCAACCCACTCATCTCAGGAAGGGCCATTCTATAGGGTGCCTTAGATATGGGTGCAGTTCCAGGAACTAAGTCTATGGTGAACTCAACAGCTCTAGCAGGTGGCTTACCTGAAATCTCACTTGAAAACACATCCATAAACTCGTTCACAACTGGGACATCCTCAAACTTTATTTCGACTTCCTTACTCACATCCTGCACACTACAGAAAAATAATTCACACCCTTTTGTCATCAATTTCCTCACTTGCATAGCAGAGATAACTCAAAACTTCTTAGGTTTCCCAAAACGTCTATAGGAGGTCAATTATCCCAAAGGGTTCCTCAACACTACCTTCTGAATCTCACAATCAATGTGAGCCTTGTAAAGACTCAACCAGTTCATCCCAAGAATCACATCTAGGTCTCCCAAGTTGAATTCAATTAAGTCAGACGGAAAGACACACCCTCCTATCTTCAAAGGCAGGTTTTTAAACAGCTTAGTACACCTTATGACTTCGCCAGTAGGAATACTAATAAACAAGTCAAACACTTCAAAATCTACTAAACCCAATTGAATTTTCCTCAGTCAAACCTTGCTCAAATCACTGAGTCTTTAACTCCTTAATGGCTATTACCTCAAATGGAAATCTAGACAATGTTATGAACTTGCTATCATACTCAAAGATAGTCATACTTCTCATCCTAAGGTTTATGAACTCTTGGGCTTTTTGCTTCCTCATAAAGGCAAGATAAAACTTCCCTCTCAAGACTATCACAAATGCTTCCCAATTGAATCCTTCAGCGGCACTCAGTCTAGCACCATTTTCTCTCCACCATAGGTCAGCCTCATCCTTTAGATATAACACAGCCTGACCTACTCTCATCTCAGCAGGGCAGTTCACTACCTTAAATAGCTTTTCGAACTCCCTAATCCAATTCTCTAAGAAGGTAGGGTCAGCTTACCCCTTATAGAACAACGGTTTAATCTTAGCTAGTCTCTCAATCATGTCCCCATCAATATCAGGATTCTCAGGTCTTTCTTGAGTCAATTTCTCTGCCAATAGGCGAATAGCAAAAGCTAATTAAGGCATCATTGTTGTTTGACACTCTACTTCACAACTGAAAATTAACGTAACTCTACTTTGGTTTCGATTCAGACTTACTTGCCATTTCCTACAAAGGCAACATTTGATTTGACCATAAAGATCGCATCAACAAACAATTTCCTAACTAGTTTCAAGTTCAACATGAATTGTTCTCTAATAATCACATACTCATCCATGTAAAATATATTCATATCCACATGCAAGTAGAAACAAGCAAGCAAGAATAATCACATAGTGACAATTTAAATAATAAAAATATTCCAATCACGTGCCCAGAATAAATTCTTACTCACTCATATAAATAAATAATAGCTTTTATTCCTCAATCGATAACAAGAATATTTTTCCAATCCAAATAACTAACTTATTCCTCAACAATATAAGCATGCTAAATAAGGAAATTTAACCCGTTGTAGCTTGACTACTTTCCAACAACTAATCTTAAAGCATAAATAAATACTCTATGAAATTACACCATCATTCTCATCCTTATTTCCTTTATACTTTTATGGAGTAAACATTTCATCTCCAAAGTCTTCAAAGTCTTCACTATAATAATAATAATAGTAACAATAGTAACTTGAATTCCTAGGTCTAGTAGATCTTCAAATCCTTTTGGGTTGATGTCCATTTTCATCCACCTATAAAACATTCACATCGCTCAATTAAAGTCTCCAAGTAATATTGTAGTTGTCCTTTCAGGTTTGCGCTCTAGTACGATCAAACTCTTGAATTATTTCATATATTGCTAACAGGGATGCCTACTTTTAACACATAACGCATAATGATCTCCAGGCTAATGTAACTATAACTTCAAGGCTCATAACATCGAACATTATCATCATACTCAATACAATTGGGTTATGATGGCTTCCTACTCTATTAACTTGCCTGACAATTCTATTAACTTGTCTGGCAGACATGGTTAGGGATCTACAACAAATAAACCATAATGTCTTAGTACTCTCTCTAACGTATTCCCATAAGAAAAATTAAAAGTACAATGCAAGGCAGGAAATCATAACATCTTAGCAGGCAAGAAAAATATAAACAGTTAGCAGGGAAGAAAATCATTCATGCATCATTAGCAGGGAAATATAATAATAATGCATCGTTAGCAGGAAAGAATAGTAATAATGCATTATCAGCAGGGAAGAAAAATATAATGATGCTGAACTAACTATTGAATGCATGCATATAATATTTCTATCCTATATGTCCTTCCTATACTACCCATTCTCACAATACAATAATATAAACCTTAAAGGTATGAAAATATAATGCAGACACTTTTATGAATAATATTATTTAAGTGTCTAAAAAAAAATTTCGAGTAACACAAAAAAAAAAATTCAAACTGTTGTATTCAAAGAAAAAGAAAAAAAAATTCCATCTCACCAACATATTCGGAAAAAAAAGATTCCGTAACACTATATTGTTCGGAAAAAATTTCGAACACTAAAAAAAAATTTCGAATAAAAAAAGTCAAACCATAGGATTTCCGAAAAAAATTTCGATTTTAAAAAAAAAATTTCGGCCTTAAAGAAAAATAAAAATATACACTATATAAGTTTTCAAAATGAATAAGTAGGAGCAATTCTAAAGTTTCCTTCAAATAACTAGTAAGCTAGCTAGCTAGCTAGTTAGGCGCCTATAAGTCTTAAAATAACCTAAAGCTCGCAGATTCCACTTTGTAACACCCCGATAATTCTCTCTTTTTAGAAATACCTTTAAAACTTAGAGAATTACCCAGGCATTATCGCCCGTGTGATAACGTATCGACTTATTCAAAATTTTGCAGCGGAAAACAATTTACTAAAACCAACTTTATTAAAACTCACTAAATAAATGACAAAAGTTGAGGATCTAAACAAACCAACTTAAATATTCAAACAACTGAAATAAAACATGTTCCTATGAAAGCAGAAATTAAACTACGCTAGATATACAGTCTCTCCACTCCAGATTCCCAATGCGATACACATCTGCGAACCTGTAATGTTAATGCAATATCGACTCTACTAACCAGAAGGATCATCACAGGATCAATAAGGCAATGCCATAATCACACACACAAACAACGCACGTAATCAGCAAAGCGGAGTACTACATATCAAACATACACATTCCTAAACATGATACTAAATAATAACGTGTAGGAACAATAATAAATAAACATATAATAATCTGCAGGCAACTTTTACTGAACTAAACTCGAAACATCTTTTATTTACTTTAATGGAATAGTTATTGGACGAGTTGAGTTATCTACTAATGTGAAATACGGGCGCGACTCCGTACTTCAGAGTGACCTACGATATCGAGGAACCTTTGAACTGAAAGAGGGATGGTGATCAATTCATTCCTAGAAAAGCCATGGGCTACCACCATGTACTCCAACCCTTAATGTTCAACTCTAAATGTGCACCAGTCTAATGTCTATAACTTATTCTCGTTACACTTTACGTTATTTACATATTATTACTTGTGTCGACTCGCACATATAAGTAACACATACATAATAATCAGACTGTTGAACCCTAGTTTTGATAATGACAAAGAAACAAAGGAACAAACTAAGTAGTGAACTAATGAGTTATTTAAGTCTATGGTGTTTAAGGTATCAAGGAACTGGGAGAATACGAAGTCAAGGAAGAAGTCAAGAGAGGATTTCAAAGGCTAAGTAAAGAAGTTTCTATGTTGATACTGGAGCAAGCATTGGATCAAGAAGAATAGAAGCTAGGCGTTTTATTTTCTAGTTCCAATGTAAAGGAACAAAGAAAGAATGGTAAGGAACGTGGCAGTATTTGAGAATGAGAGTTTGTTCCTTTGTAAGGAACAAACTAAGTGGCACTAAGAATATGTTAAAGGAACTGTTAATAAAAGGAACTAGACTTAGGCGTGAACATTATTAACGGTTAAAAGATATTGAGTAAGTCATGCCTAAATTATAGGAAATTAGTTATATCTAATTTCAAATGATAAAATCAGTTTTAAAAAGAAAATCGTTTTGGAAAAGATTTTATTTTTCGGAAAATAAGAAAATAAATATCCGGTTGTTAGAAAGATTTTTTAAAAGATATTATTTTCTTAAAGATTAAAATTCAGTTTTAAAGATAAAAAGTTTTATAAAAACTGATTTTCGGATAAAGCTCAAGGAACTCCTATTATTTAGGAGTAATGGCTGAAATATCCACGTTCATTTATAGTTCATGGGATCATGGGACATGATGTAAAACGTGTTCCTTAGGGGAAGGAACATCATGGGTTAATGGACTTAAACATGTACTCTATTTAATCCCACGTTCTTCATGATTAACACTATAAATATAGAAGTCTAGATAAGTTCCAAATTGTGTCTGACTAAGTAATTAAGTGAGTTTAACTTATTAAGTGTCAGTGCCTTCATTCTCTCATAATAGCCATTTGTTCTTTGCCTTCTTACTCTAATTCCACTAAGCTTATTTCGATCAATTGTATTTTGGTTTTTGGGGTAAGGGAACTTTGAGTGAAGTTCTGTAAGAGAAAGGCTTTGAGTGAAGCTTGTATGTGTGAGAAAACTTCGAGTGAAGTTGAGAGGAACTGCTGTTAAGGGAACAGTGGCTCAGGAACTTGAGTTTAGGAACTCAAGGTGTGGCTCGAGTTAGAATTAGGTTGTAACAAAGTTGTTTGGCCTAATTAGTGAAAGTGTTGAGTTTAAAATCCCTAGTGGTCGAGGTTGTTTCTTCTTGTTGGGCCCAAGAAGTTTTTCCTCGTAAAAATCCCTTGTGTTCCTTTAGCTTGTTTATTCGTTTAAGTTTTAATTTCCGCAAAAAGTTACGTTTATTTCTACACCTACAATTCACCCCCCCTCTTGTAGTGTTCCTAGGGAAATAACAATTGGTATCAGAGCTAGAACTCACGTAAGATAGGAAACCCTATTGAGAAAAAGATCCAAGGAACAATGAATACCACCGAGAAACTTGAAGAAGGTTATTCCACTCAAAGGCCTCCTATGTTCAATGGGAAGTACTACAACTATTGGAAGAACCGCATGGAGATATTCATCAAGGCTGAAAACTATCAGGTATGGAGAGTCATTGAAGTTGGTGATTTCGAAGTCACAACTACAAATGACAAAAATGAGGTAACTCTTAAACCCCTCTCTGATTATGACAAATCTGATTTTGAAAAAATGGAAGTAAATGCCATGGCTATTAAATTTGCATTGTGGACTTGGACCCCATGAACATAATAGGATCATGGGATGCAAATCCGCAAAGCAAATATGGGATTTACTAGAAGTAACCCACGAAGGAACTAATGAAGTTAAAAGATCGAAAATTGATTTACTTATGAATCAATATGAACTGTTCTGCATGAAATCCAAAGAAAGCATCCGAGACATGTTTACTCGTTTTACTAACATTATAATGAGTTGGCTTCTCTTGGAAAGTTTATTTCATCTGAGGAACAGGTTCGAAAGGTTCTTAGGAGTCTTCCTAAGGACAGATGGATGGCTAAAGTCACTGCTCTTCAAGAAACAAAAGACTTCACTAAGTTCAACTTAGAACAGCTGGCAGGGTCACTTATGACTCATGAGCTTCACCTTGATACTGAATATGGTGAAAGCTCCAAATCAAAATCAATTGCTCTCAAAGCAGATGATGAAGATGATTCGGACTCGAAGAAGAAGAAGCAGCCCTCATGGTTCGAAAATTTCGAAAGATGTACAGGAACATGAAGAATGGAAACTTCAAAGGTAAAACTAAGAAATTTTCTAACAAAGCTGCTTGTCATAAATGTGGAAGTACAGATCACTTCATCAAGGAATGTCCTCTTTGGGAAAATGACAAAACCAAAGAAAGGAACAAGGAACGCTTTGCTGAAAGGAACAAAGAATCAAAAGCACCTTTCTCTAAGGCAAATGTGCGCAAAGCTATGATAGCTGCTTGGGGAGATTCAGAGACGGAAGAAGAAGAGGAACAACCAACTGAAGAAACAGCAAACCTTTGCCTCATGGCAAACACTGACGAAAAAGAAGATGAAGAAAAATTGAGGTAAGTCAACATGGACTTGAGTCAGAACTAGATGGTAAAACTAGGCTGAAATATATGATCTTCTTTATGATGCAATTCTTGAATGTAGAGATGAACGTGAAAAACGTAACAAACGGAACAAGCCTTAAAGGTTTGCAAGGAACACATAGAATGGCTTAAGAAAATGAGAAACATGTCGAAACAAGATTCTTTGATTTATTTGATAAAAACTTAAAAATCAAAGAATGTTATGAGAGTTTGAAAAATGAAAATTATCTAATTAATTTAGAGATTTCACACTTGAAGGAATTTGTCCCTGTTCTGAGTTCCTTTGATATAAGATCAACCCCTTTGAAAGGATACAGATCTGAGATTGAAAAAATGAAATAAAGAGAAAAATTATTTAAAGGAACAGATCTGTAATCTTAAAAAGGAACTGGTTGTCGCAAGGAACAGAGGCAAAATCATGAAAGTTCCTAAGTGGATTGAGAAACCACAGACCAAAAGGAAGGAAGGTCTTGGTTTTGAAAACTACAAGAAAAGGAACAAGACAAAGAAATATGTTGATCTACCTAGTGAAAGTTTGTATGTATTGTGGCAAGGTAGGTCATTACATAAATCAATGTCAATAAAATCTGAATGATTGGGAAAAAGTGACAATAAGTAAGAAAAAATGGGTTGTCAAAACAAATCCTAGTCAAGAACAGGAACCCACGAAAGATGGGGTTCCTCAACTAACAACTAGTTGATTTTTGCAGGTTGGAGTGAGGGGGAACAACATATGGTATCTCGATAGTGGTTGTTCCAAGCACATGACAGGAGACAAAACGAAGTTTCTCTCACTCACAACCTATGAAGGTGGAAGTGTAACATTTGGTGATAATAAGAAAGGTAACATAGTTGCTATGGGTAAGGTCGGTAAGTCACCATTACACTCCATTGAAAATGTATTTTTAGTTGAAGGTCTAAAACATAATCTATTAAGCATTTCTCAATTCTGTGACAAAGGAAATACTGTAAAATTTGATAAAGAAAAATGCTTGATCATCAACATTAAAACTAAGAAGGTTATCTTGGAAGGAACAAGGAAAGGGAACACATACATTGTGGATCTAGACCTTGTTCCTCAAATCAATTTAACTTGTCTTAGTGTTATTGAAGATGATTCACTTCTATGGCACAAGCGTCTAGGACATGCTAGCTTTTCATTACTTGAGAAACTTAGATAAAAGACCTTGTTTTAGGATTACCATCCATAAAATTTCATATTGATCAAGTTTGTGATGCATGTGCACGAGGTAAGCAAGTAAGATCCTCTTTCAAATCTAAAACGATTGTAAGTACCACTAAACCATTAGATTAATTCATATGGACTTATGTGGACCCATGAGAATTCAAAGCAGAAGTGGAAAGAGGTATGTACTTGTGATTGTAGATGACTACTCTAGGTACACTTGGGTTATTTTTCTCCTAGTAAAGATGAAACTTATGATGAGTTCCTTGTCTTTGCTAAAAGAGTTCAAAACTAAGTGGACATAAAATAATGCACATTAGATCAGATCATGGCAAGGAATTCGAAAATTATAAATTTGATGACTTAAGCAGAGATAATGGCCTAGATCATAATTTTTCTGCCCCTAGAACACCACAACAAAATGGTGTTGTAGAAAGGAAAAATAGAACTTTGGAGGAAATGTCTAGAACCATGTTAATTGCTAGTGAACTTCCAAGGAACTTTTGGGCTGAAGCTGTTAATACTGCTTGTCACATAATTAATCGTGCCATGATGAGACCTATCATTAATAAAACTCCTTATGAACTTTATTTGGAAAGAAACCAAATATCCATATTTTAGAACATTTGGTGCAAATGTTATGTGCATAATAATGGAAAAGATAATCTTGGAAAATTTGATGCAAGGAGTGATGAAGCAACATTTTTAGGATACTCCTCACATAGTAAAGCTTATAGAGTATATAAAAAGAACTATGTGTGTTGAAGAAAGCATTCATGTAATCTTTGATGAATCTGACAAAATAATCCAAGCATACAGGTTGATGACTATGAATAGATTAGTTACAACCAGTACAAGGAACGCAGATTCACAAGAAGAAGAAGAAGTGAAAGAGGAAAGGAACGAGGAATTTGAAAATAATGAATCAATGATGTTCCTGTTCCTCAAGGAGGAGAAGATGCTCCTGTTCCTCAATATGAAGGGACTGAGTCCACCGAGGCTAACAGAGGAACAACTGAGCAGAGTTCCTCATCCACTCAAGGAACTCATGAGGAACAACATGTTCCTATAAGAGAGTTTCAACCAAAACCTTGGAGATTACAAAAGTCACATCCTGTGGAACTCATAATCAGCGACATATCCAAAGGTACGCAAACTAGATCTCAGTTAAGGAACTTTTGTGCATTTCATGCGTTCCTATCAATGATGGAACCAAGAAATCATGAAGAAGCCTTAACTGACTCTGATTGGATTACTGCAATGCAAGCTGAATTAAATGATTTTGAAAGAAACAAGGTATGGCATCTAGTTCCTTCATCTAAACAACAAAAAGTAATTGGCTTAAAATGGGTGTTTAGAAACAAACTAGATGAATATGGAACCATTGTGAGAAACAAAGCTAGACTTGTAGTAAAGGGTTATAATCAACAAGAAGGAATAGATTATGAAGAAACCTTTGCTCCTGTAGCTAGATTATAAGCCATTAGAATTTTAATTGCATTTGCTGCTTACATGGGATTTAAACTATATCAAATGGATGTTAAGTCTGCATTTTTAAATGGCTATCTAAACGAAGATGTATATGTTGAACAACCCCCTGGCTTTGAAAATAATAATCTCCCAAATCATGTATACAAGCTTGATAAAGCTCTTTATGGGTTAAAACAAGCACCTAGATCATGGTATGAGAGATTATCAAAGTTCCTTTTAGAAAACAATTTTAAAAGAGGAAAGGTTGATAAAACCTTGTTCCTAAAATCTAAAGGAACTGATATTTTGCTTGTTCAAATATATGTTGATGACATCATATTCGGAGCTACTAATGAAACATTGTGCAAAGAATTCTCAAGTCTCATGAGCAATGAATTTGAAATGAGTATGATGGGTGAGTTAAATTTCTTTCTTGGACTACAAATCAAACAAACTGAAAAGGGTATAATTGTTCACCAACAAAAATACATAAAGGAACTATTAAAGAAATATGGCCTCGAAAATTCAAAGATAAATCACACTCCTATGGGAACTTCAACTAGATTAGATGAAGACTCCATAGGAACAAGTGTTGATCAAACAAAATATAGAGGAATGATTGGTTCACTTTTGTATCTAACTGCTAGTCGTCCAGACATAGCTTTCAGTGTTGGTTTGTGTGCTAGATTTCAAGCAAATCCAAAGGAGTCTCACCTCACTGCTGTGAAAAGAATTCTTAGATATCTTAAAGGAACAGATGATCTTGGACTCTACTATCCAAGAAGTGATATATTCGAACTAAAAGGATATGCAGATGCAGATTATGCTGGAGATCTTGTAAATAGGAAAAGCACCTCAGGTATGGCACAATTCCTTGGTCATAGTTTAGTTTCTTGGAGTACCAAGAAACAAAACACAGTTGCTTTATCCACTGCTGAAGCAGAATATGTAGCAGCTGCTGCATGTTGCTCTCAAATGCTTTGGATAAAACAACAACTTAGTGACTATGGAATAAACTTTAAATGTGTTCCTATTTATTGTGACAATACAAGTGCTATAAGTATTTCTAAAGATCCAGTGCATCATTCTAGAGTAAAGCATATACATATCAGACATCACTTTTTAAGAGAAAATGTTGAAAAAGGTTTGATCAAACTTGAGTTTTGTCAAACTGATTATCAGATTGCTGATATTCTAACTAAGCCTTTGGAAAGGGATAGATATGAAAAATTAAGGCTTGAGTTAGGGTTAATAAAAATTAAGTGATTGTTCCTATGTCATTCCCCCATGTTTGAATCAATTTGAGTGACTTTGTGTGCTAAAAATAATTGTGTTTAATTGCCTAAGACCATTGCAAATTGGAATGTTGCAAGACATAAACATGTATTCAAAGAAATTAAACAACTCACAAATGTCACATAATACTCCCCTTACTGTTCCTAAGGTTAAGAAACATGCATGATATGAAGGACATTGATATGTAGCATTAGTGATGGCCACTGGTGCGGGCTGGACGGGCAGGGCCATGGGCCGGGCCATGGGCCGTAGTGGGCTGGGCTGAGATTTAACGGCCCAGGACCGGACCGTGAAATTCATGGGCTGGGCGGGCTGGTCCGTGGGCTGAAAAATCTTGGCCCACATCGGTCTGTTACCGGTTTTCACGGTTCGTGGGTTTGGTGGGCTGGACCGGACTGACGGGCCGGCATGAGTTTTTTTTTTTCAAAATTATTTAATCATTGAAATTATTCATTATTGTTATATAAAATCTTTAAAATGAATTTAAAATATATACAAATATTAATATTAATGAATAATTTCATTATTTTTAAATTTTATTGAATTATAATATATGCAATTTGATTAGAATATATACAATTTGATTAAAATATACACAATTTGGTTCAATATTTACTTGGATTGGGCTGGGCTGGTTCATGGGCCGGGTTGGACCGGTTTCATGGTCCGGGCTGGGCGGTTTTAGTAGTGGGCTTTAGTGGGCTGGGCTCAAGAAATCTGGCCCACAGCCCACCCACCAATTTCACGGTTCGAGCTGGGCTGGCCGGGCTTTTTGCTGGTCCGGCCCACACGGCACACGAGGTGGGCTGGGTTGGATGGGCTGGATTGGCCCGCACTGTTGGCCATCTCTATGTAGCATTAGTTGTTCCTATAGCACAAGTTTCTTAGCATTTATTTTCTCTCAAAAATTAAAAATCATAAAAATCCGAAAAATCCGAAAAATCCCAAAATAAGGGGAATCAGATTTAATTAAATCTTGGTTCTTATTTATTATCTTTTCGTTTTGTTTTCCTTTTTATTTTTTTGCTTTATTTCTTTCCCGCGTGTCATAATTACTATTACATGCAAAACTTCCTTCTTTAATTCATTCTAAGAAACTGTGTTCCTCTAAACTCTTCATCTTCACCATAGCCGAAACCTCATCACACCCTTTGATACTCCATAAAAACCTCCAAACCTTCACAAATCATGGCAAAAACTTCAAGAAACTCTCCTTTTCCACATCAAAAACACCGACACTTCAAAAATGGAAATTCTTCATCTCCAACAAAACCCTTGAAACCGACATAATTCAAGAAAACCCCATAGAGGAACAACAATTAGAATCTCCTAGAAGGAGTATGCGATGAAGAAATTGATTGGGGAAGACGATGAAGAAGAAACCCCGGAACAATCTCAGGGGGAAGAAGAAGAAATCACACATGTTCCTTCCAAGGGAACTGTTTCTTCATCTTCCCAAAAACAGATCGAACGAAGTGAATCTAGGTATGTTTTGGGTTTTTGCGTCGATTTAGAATGGGCAATAAAATAGAATTTCATGAATTAACCTCCATTCTAAAGGAACAAGGCATGGAATTCTTGTTTGAATTCGCCTTTAATAATGCTCTTGTTCCTCTAGCTATGGATGAGTTCTGTGCAAACTTTTTTAATACTAATGGAACTTGCACAACTGAGGTTAGAGGAAAGAAAATAAGGTTTAATCAAGCCACTTTGGGAAAAGTATGGGAAGTTCCTTGCAAAGGAACTGATTTGTACTTTAAACGGAAAGGAACTGTTTCCTTTCCGAATTTTCCTCAAGACAAAATCTTAGAATATTTTGGAGGAACCGCTGGCCAAAACAAACTTAACCATAACCTACTCTCTCCCCTTCACAAAGTGCTATTAATTTGGTTTGGAGAGCACTCATTCCTCGAACTGAAAAGAGGAATGAAGTGGGTCTCTGGATATGTGTTACATGTTTTGCTTGGACCACCACATACAAATCAATTTCCCTTCCCTCTTCATTCAACATTTAACTCACTGTATTGAGAACAACTTGTGTAATTGGGTACGGTGCTTGATAACTCTTTACTTCATCACTTTGAAGTAAGACTTACGGGTTGGACCACAATAGGAGTCAAACAAGGGAACATCTTGAATGAGAAGACCCTAAATGGACTTGGCTTGTCTGTCCAAGAAGGTGTCTCATCAAGGAGGATGGCTCCAAGTTCCTCAAGAAAAGAAAACTGCCTAAACTGACTTAGAAGAAGATAATGAGTTATCTTGGATGAACCCTGTTCCTAAACCGGAGGAACCGAAACCTAAGAGGCGCAAACACATTGCCATAAGCCTAAACCTCTGTTCCTCAGAGTGAGGAAGAGCACTCGTAAAGATTGCTCAGTTTCTGTTCCTTCCAACGAGGACTCTCCATTAGTCCTTTCGGATAATGAGGAACAGGAACCCTCACTCTCAAGGAACCTACTCCACCACCATCCCCAAACTCTCTGTTCCTTTCACAAATTACCCTCCATTTCACCTCATCCTTCTCTGTTCCTTCCAGTTTGAGCAGTTGAAGGATGAAATAAAAGGCCAAATCCTTTTGCTTCCACCTCCACAACTCTTCCACCACACCACATTCCTTCTCCCATTTATCACCCTTCACCTTCTGTTTCTATTCCCGGAACAGATGAACCTTCCATTCTAACCCCTCCAGTTCCTCCACAAAATCCACCATCTGCCTCAAGTTCCAAGGGTAAGGAACAGGATACTCCGGATGATGCTAACTGGGTAAATGATGTTTGTCTTCCTGCTCAACATATGATCAAGTTTTATAATCATCTTCATTGGACTTTGATGCTAAAATGATACAAGTTAAGTCTTATGAAAGCTTGAGTGATAACGTGGTTGCGCAACAAAAGAAGATGGACTCTATGGCCCTGCCTTGGAGGAGTTGAAGGAACAGGTTGGACTCAACCATGGGGTGGTGATAAAGAAATTAGAGGATGTGGTAGAAAAAGAAGTTGTAGAGGAACACCATTCCCCTTCCCTTTCTTAGTTTTTTTTTGTTGTTGTTCCTGTTTCTTTAATCAAGGAACACAACTTTTGTTTAATCCTTTTTCTTTTCTTTCTTTGTTTTGTTATGGAACAAGTGCTATATAATCAATGACTTTTGCTATTATGTCTATGTTTCTAAATGATTTGCATAATTTCTTCCTTGGAATGGCTAGTATTATGTGATTGATGTTTGAGCAAGTTTACTCTTTGATATTCTAACTTAACCACCAATGGTGCTTGTATATGGTCTTAAGGTGTTAAATCAATTCATCAATACATGCAGAGTCTTCTTTTTGAGGATGACAAAGGGGGAAAATGATTTAAGGAACAAACTGTACATAAACTTGAAAAAAATTGAAAAAATTAAAAAAATTAAAAAATGGATAAGGTAAATGAAAAATCAAAATTCAGTTACTTACATAATTGTGTTTTATTTTTCATTTTCTTCTTTATGTTTTCATTATCATTCACTTATATTATTTGTTATTTTCCTTAGTTTGTACCTTTGTTGTCATCATCAAAAAGGGGGAAATTGTTGAACCCTAGTTTTGATAATGACAAAGAAACAAAGGAACAAACTAAGTAGTGAACTAATGAGTTATTTAAGTGTATGGTGTTTAAGGTATCAATGAAAGGAACTGGGAGAATACGAAGTCAATGAAGAAGTCAAGAGAGGATTTCAAAGGCTAAGTAAAGAAGTTTCTATGTTGATACTGGAGCAAGCATTGGATCAAGAAAGAATAGAAGCTAGGCGTTTTATTTTCTAGTTCCAATGTAAAGGAACAAAGAAAGAATGGTAAGGAACATGGAGTCTATTTGAGAATGAGAGTTTGTTCCTTTGTAAGGAACAAACTAAGTGGCACTAAACGAATATGTTAAAGGAACTTAGTTATAAAAGGAACTAGACTTAGGCTGTCAACATTATTAACGGTTAAAAGATATTTGAGTAAGTCATGCCTAAATTATAGGAAATTAGTTATTCTAATTTCAAATGATAAAATCAGTTTTAAAAAAAAGAAAATCTGTTTAAGAAAAAGATTTTATTTTTCGGAAAATAAGAAAATAAATATCCGGTTGTTAGAAAGATTTTTTTAAAGATATTATTTTCTTAAAGATTAAAAATTCAGTTTTAAAGATAAAAAGTGTTTTTATAAAACTGATTTTCGGATAAAGCTCAAGGAACTCCTATTACTTAGGAGTAATGGCTGTAAAATATCCACGTTCATTTATAGTTCATGGGATCATGGGACATGATGTAAAACGTGTTCCTTAGGGGAAGGAACATCATGGGTTAATGGACTAAACGTGTACTCTAGTTATTCCCACGTTCTTCATGATTAACACTATAAATATAGAAGTCTAGATAAGTTCCAAATGTGTCTGACTAAGTAATTAAGTGAGTTTAACTTAATTAAGTGTCAGTGCCTTCATTCTCTCATAATAGCCATTTGTTCTTTGCCTTCTTACTCTAATTCCACTAAGCTTATTTCGATCAATTGTATTTTGGTTTTTGGGGTAAGGGAACTTTGAGTGAAGTTCTGTAAGAGAGAGGCTTTGAGTGAAGCTTGTATGTGTGAGAAAACTTCGAGTGAAGTTGAGAGGAACTGCTGTTAAGGGAACAGTGGCTCAGGAACTTGAGTTTAGGAACTCAAGGTGTGGCTCGAGTTAGAATTAGGTTGTAACAAAGTTGTTTGGCCTAATTAGTGAAAGTGTTGAGTTTAAAATCCCTAGTGGTCGAGGTTGTTTCTTCTTGTTGGGCCCAAGAAGTTTTTCCTCGTAAAAATCCCTTGTGTTCTTTAGCTTGTTTATTCGTTTAAGTTTTAATTTCCGCAAAAAGTTACGTTTATTTTTACACCTACAATTCACCCCCCCCTCTTGTAGTGTTCCTAGGGAAATAACACAGACAATCATAACTGAACTTCTTTTTACCTTTGGATTTAACAAGTGATCACAACTTACAATTCAAGACTACTTTAATTCCTTTTTTACACTTAACTTTCTTTACTTGTTGAACGCTAGCCCAACAATAATCTCACCTTTATATAGGTATAACTTGTAAACATACCAAATAAGTCCACGTCCTCATAAGATAATCAATAAACTCTAAAGATTACATGAATAACATGATTCACTTTATAACATGTACTAATTCTTATGCGAATTAATAAATAAACTTTCTTGACATGCTTGCATCAATTATTCCATACAAAACATATAATTCGATATCAATTCCAAGTCACATGTTGCACACATGCATAAAACATGTAAAATAATTTCCAGAAATCACATGTACGAACAAAATAGGTTCCTATACATAATACTAAAATTAAAATCTTCCTTAAAACATGATACTACGCCACATAGCACGTAATTATGTACGTACCTCGTATATACTAGCCTGTAGGCCACTTTTAATCCGTTAAAATTCTCCTACGATGTATTCTCCACCCAGAAAACAAGGTAACTAAAATTAATAACTTAAAATAATAATTACAGCAGCTTTAAATAATTTAAAACCTCCTTAAAACACGACAAAAATCGATTTTAGGTGTCAAAATTAAGTTATTTTTAATTCCTAGCATAGTACTACTATCCTAGCAATTAAAAATTCTTAAAAACCCTATAAATAACCCTTTTATGAAATTACAACATCTTTAAAATTCAATAACCTTCCTTAAAACATGTATAACATATTTAGAATCATATAATAAATTAATCTCATAGTACATAATATGCCACTATGGTTTTTCTAGCAATTTAAAACCCTAAAAACTCATGTTTTCATGATTAAAACTAAGAATCTAATCATAATAACAAATCTGAAATTTTCTTATATTATAAACTATAGATATCAGAAATTACTTATTAAAACAGTAATTAAAACTAATAAACATGATTAATAATAATAGAAAACATAAAAAAAATATAGTCTTTAATGGAATCTTAAGAAGGAAGAAAGAAAATAACCAACAAAAGAGGAGGAGGAGAGGGGTGCCGGCAGCAACAACTCCAACAGCAGCACGACGGCAGAATTTTTAGATTCAAGGGAAGGCTTGGACGTTTCTTGTTGAAGAAGAAACATTACTTGAAGAAGAAGAAGAAAGGTGATTTGATAAAGAGAACCAAGAACGACGGACGAAGAGGAGAGAGAAAACCGAAGGAAGAGAGAGGCGTGAATGGTGTGAAAGTGGAGTGAAAAATAATTGTTTGGGATAAAATAATCGGGTTTTAGGATATTTATATAAAGGCTTCCCTTTTTGGGCTTAGGAAAATAGATAAGGTCTAATGAGATTTGATGACTAATTAGATAAATAGCTTAGGACTTTAATCATCAATATTACTCTTTTCCTTTTTCATTCTTTTAGGACTTTTGATTCCATTAAACTTCTTTTTCAATATACTTTTATTTAAAACCTTTATTAAAACATGCTTAATTAAAATATTTCCAATTTTATTAAGCCATGAAAAATAATTTCATTTGACTTTTAAATTAGCCAACCTCTTTTTTTTTTTTAAATAGTGAAATCATTTTCCAAACTCATTTGGGTTTAAATATAACCATATAAATACTTAAATATATTTATAAAATCCTTTAAAATTGTGGGGGATTACAGGGTGTGGGGGTGGGCAGGGCTGTAGGGTGTGGGGGGCTGCTGGCTGGGGTGGGCAAGGGGCTGCTGGCTGTGGGGGGAGCTGCTGGCAGGGGGAGTGCAGGGTGTGGGGGCTGCTCCTGGCATATTTTTTATTTTTTTAAATACAAAAGGAATATGAAGGGCTGCGGTTTTAATCCTAAAACGTAGCCCTTCTTATGTCAAAGGGTTGTGTTTTAGGATTAAAACCGCAACCCTTCACTTGAAGAAAGGCTGCAGTTTATAAAACGTAGCCCTTCTGGTCTCAAAGGGCTGCGTTTTAGGATTAAAACCACAACCCTTCACTTGAAGAAGGGCTGCAGTTTTAATCCCAAAACGCAACCCTTCTAGCTACGAAGGGCTGCGTTTAGGAATAAAACCGCAGCCCTTCGTTTTGAAGTGCTGCAATTAAAAACCGCAACCCTTCCTTTCTGTTGAAGGGCTGCTATGGAAAGGGTTACTGGCCAAAAACACAGCCCTTAGGGTCATTTTAACCGTAGCCCTTCCTTATTTTTCTACTAGTGTAAAATATATTTATAAAATCCTTTAAAATTATGGGGGACTACATTATTCTTTCCAACTACTTTTAGTCTTCCAAAAAGAGCATTTATTGATCACCTTAGAACAATGGAAGAAGTCATATTCAAAACACTGCTGGATGATATTGGCTAAAACCATTAGAAGTCCCTTTCTGCTTATAATTTGTGTAGTGCTGAGTAAATCACTCTACAAATCAAGGGGGTAATTTGTTACTACCATTTTCAGGTGTCAAGTAACATTACATTTATTATGGTACATTGAATCAAACCTCAAAAGGTTTAATTTATGCTTTAATATAAGGTCCCAATATAAGTATAAAGCCCATTAAGTGAAGTCATCAGAGGTCAAAAGTCAATAAAATCCAAAGGAAGATTAATAAGATTATCAAGAGATGAAGTCAAAGGGAGATACATAATATCAATCAAAAGGTAATCAGAAGATGATTCAACATGAAGACAAATGTGCATTAGAGGGCAACAATTATTCAGCGTCAGAAAACAGTTAAGGTTTGAATCAAATATGATTCAAACATTTTCACTCCCCAGCATGCATGGAAATTACATGTTATGATTCTCTATAAATAGAGAAACTATTATTAAGAAAAAGAAACTCGAATAATCCATCAAACTCTAGCATTTCTTAATTCCTTAGCATAGCTTAGCACTAGCATAGCCCAACCCCCTTATGGGGTTATAATTTAGTCCTTAGATTTAGCTTAGGCATCCGAACATGTTCTGATGCCATTAGGTAGGATCTTAAATTCTCACTCCAATTGAAGCAGGGAACCATGGAAGTAACAACCTTCGTGTCTCCTCTTTAGTTGTCCAGCCTGGCTTATTGTTTGTGTGTTGTAAAATTCATCTTTAAATTTGTGACATGTATGAGAATTTTGTGCTTTAATGAAAAGCTTGATTATTGATTGCTCTATTTATTGTTTTTCGCCTGAAATTAATTTATGTTGTAGTTTGATCGTGAATTAAATTACAACAGAGTATGTTAGCAAGAATTTTATCTAATTAAAATCGGTAACTCACAGGGATTAAGTCTCCCAAGGCATTCAATATCAAACTATTGGGTATCTATTGACTTGTTTGCAAGGTCAACGAACTGATTTTGCACCAACACCTACTAACTTAGAGTTACTAAAGCTAACAACAAGTGCAACAACACATGCATGTTATACTAATGACAACCCCTAAGTTAACAGTAAATACTTGTTGTGGAGCTTCCAGAGTCCTCCCGACCTTCTCCATTTTCTTATTTGCCTTCACCAATTCATTAACACATGTAGTACAAAAGAGAATTTTTCTAAGAGCAAGAAGAAGAAGAAGAAGAAGAAGAAGAAGAAGAAGAAAGAGAATAGGGTAATGTGGGGGTAATTTTTTGGGGTTCTTTTAGGATTTTTTTGGGCCTTTAAAAAAAAAGATTTTTTTGCGGGTTTTCTGGGATTAAATGAACATGTGACATGCATGTGACTGAGTTAATGCCAGAACCTTTGGTCAACTCCCCAATTACGGGAAAAAGTACTCCTTCGCAACAAAAAAACCTTGTATAAGGTGTTTTTTGAAGATAATTTTTTTTATAAGGTACCTAGACACAAAAAAAGTCATTTATAAGGTAATTTATGACAAAAAGATTCTTATATTATTTACTCCCTCTTTTTTTATCTTTTTCACTCTTCCGTGTACATCTCCCAATGCACATCTTTGAACTTAAATATCTTTCATCATATATTAGTAAAAATTATAATGATTGAATATTAATAATGTACTTATTGAGACGAATCAAACAAGATCCCACATGATTATATTTTTTTATAAATTGAAAAAAAAATTGAGAAGATTCTTACTAAGTATATATTTTTTTTTGAGGGGCTTACTAAGTATATATAGTGTCAAGATTTTAAGTGAAAACAAAAAAAACAAAGAGAGCAGATAAAAAAAAAATACAAAATACATATAAAAGCACCAAAAATATTAATACCGATGGTAAATAATAATCCCAATTAAAAATTAATATTGATGTGGTGAAACTGAAAATGTTGAAATCATTGGGCAATGCCGGAACCTACTAATAGAGCAACTGATGACCACACATGTAATACAGAGTACAGACATACAGCAAACAGACACTCAACTGAAAACACTCCATTCCGCCACTGGAATAAACGTAAATCTGAAGAAGGCACTTGTCCTTGCTAGGAATGGCTGCTACAGCTGCTTATTCCCTTGTATTTTCTCTCTCCTCTTCTTCTTCTTTCTCTTCAACTTTCTGTAGCTCCTTCCGCAAAAAGCACAACATTATCCCCAAATCCACAACCCCCTTTCTTAACTCAGTGAATCGAACGAGAACTCCCAATATTATCACTGCTTTTTTGGGTTCAAAAGAAGAATCAATCTCTTTAAATACCCAGAAACCCAATCCACCGTTTGTTGATTCCCTCTTTGTCGTCTGCACTTCGTTGGCTTTGTCTTTCTCTCTTCTTCTTGCTGATGTTGACTCTGCCTCTGCATTTGTTGTCTCAACGCCAAGGAAATTACAGACTGATGAACTCGCAACTGTTCGTCTTTTCCAAGAGAACACTCCCTCCGTAGTCTACATCACCAATCTCGCTACCAAGTATGTTCTATAAACATTTCTTACCCCCTTATGTGACTTATAACAGATTCGGAAGAAATGTCTTGTTTTTTAACATTTATGATATAGTTTGTTCATCTTTTTATTTTTATAAATGTATTGTTTTTTGATTTCTCTTTTGCTTTACAAGCGAAATCCTATTCTAATTTCTAATAGCAATTGCATCATTTCGCCCTTAATGTTTGATGTGAGTGTTCTTCCTAATGTTATTAGTTGACTTTGGGAGAGGTCAATTTTTGGCCTTATATCTTCGTGTTTTAGCGACATCGAAGGAAGTTGAGTAGTTTTCGTTTGGATCCGACATGACCTTCTAGCTATATGCATTCAGAATCGATGCCAAACCATCTAGCACTTTGCATTTGGCTTCAACTCTCTGTGTTACGCCGAAATCACACAAGGTTGTACCTAATGGGGTGCTAAGTGCTTCCAGACATTGTGTTCATGGGTTGTGCTCACAATTCTAGAGCTATGTCGTCCATAATTGTGTGACAATCACGAATTTTAAGTTAGTGACTTTGCTCTTCATATTTTCTCTAAAAATGACCAACGTAGCATGGGTCGAACTTCAAAGGATTTCTTGCAAGTTTTAACCCATAATCTTCAAGACGTTAGATTTTGTATGCTTGGTTTCTTGATGGAAATAGAAGAATAAAGCATTTACACTAAACATCCACAATATATAACCGAAGCACAAATCCAAGTAACCAAAAGAATGAAAAAGGAAACTAATATACATCGGTTTTTCTTGAAAAAGAGAGAAAATCTCATTCAATTTTCATAATTAAGCTAACTCCAATATCTCATTTTTTTTTATATATAATTTGTGAGCATCTCGATCGCATCAAATCCACTTAGTGTATGGAAGAAGGTTAAGATTGCAGTAAGGCTATGGATATCGTTCATTCAGAACTTGTTTTCTCTTAACCTTCATCAATTGAAAGTAAAACTAAGGGTGTTTAATGGAAAACAAAGTTTTCATTCACCTAAGGAATGAATAAGGCCGGTATTTAGATTGATTATATCAACTTCACTCACTAAACAACTAATTTACTTTGATCTAGGTTTCACACGCTTAAAACCAGGACCTTTTTTCTGATTTCAAGCAGGGAAACTTGAGGCCAACATACAGAGTGAAGTCTCTCCAAACCAAAAGAGTTCTAACTTTTAGAAGTTACACTTCTCAGCTCTCAACATTATTATTTAGGAAAAATTGACAATAGAGATCGCAACTTTAGGTCCAAACAAGTTCTGAAATACAAGCCTACTGGCATAAGTAAACCAAGAGCAAGCAAGAAATTACTTTCCTTGGTTGCAAGCATATGGTCGTAGGAATTTTTAGGTAGTTCAGAAACCAACCAAGAAAATTAACTATTAAAATGTGTGGTTGCTAGATTGCTGGCCAAGTAAAGATCTAACTCTCTTGCACAATGACTTGGCGCTAATGTAAAGCCAATTAAACAACTTGGAAATTGGAATCATCCATTCTTAAGAGGATTTGGCCCTAACAATTGAAGACTCAAAATACTAAGTCTAGCCTTTGACTAATACAATTTGGAAGATCCAAATGATCCCTAGAATAATCAAATTAAACTCGTAGTAAACTCATTACTTTGGGATCAAGGTAAAATCACAGTGGATCCCACAATAACAATAGAGATAGTTGATGCATATTATCTCCATCCTGAAAATGGACTTGTCTTTAAGTTATCACGTGCACATAGTTTTGTGGTGCACAAACTCGCATTCAAGATAGCGCTTAGAACGTGATGTAGTTCGTACAATGTACTGACTTGAACATATGTCTTTTGTTGGTTCATATTTCCCTTTAGTAGTGTTGTGGACCGGTTAGCCTTTAGACAAAGCCGTACATAGTCACGTATCTCATATGGTGGTTTATGCCTACTCGCCAAGCATGAAGTAGTTAGTCTTGTTATTTTTCCTTTTTTTTCTTATTATAAAAGCACTCATCATCCTAAGTAGAAAGGGAAACCAAATTACTGCGCTCTTATTTTTTTGATTCAACATGACAAGGTAAAACCAACTCATTGGCCCTTATGTAAGGCCGAATATATGTTCTTCTTTGGCATAGTGTATATAACATTCTTATCAAATAAGGATGACATAATAATAAAGAACCTTCATCCGAATCATATCACACCGTATGGTATTCTGTACGGTCAACAATTGCAAAAGAAACCAGCTTGTTCAGAAATTGGTATTCTGTGAGCTATTAAGCTTTTATAGGTAGAGATGACTCGATATAGAAAGCTTTAATGTTTATATGGTCCATGGGGAACAACCTCACCTATCTGCCAAACAACGGGATAAAAACAAGCTATTTTTTTGCTCAAGATATTGTTTTGTGCAAAAAAACTCAACTAGATTTAATACAAGATATTGTTTTTGATTGCTCCAAACAATATATAATTAAATTTTCAATCGGTAAGCTAGCATCAAACATGGCTTTAGATATCAATTGATATGAATTGGGTTCATCTAAAACTTAGTTCCCCAACACCTTCACTCAACTGAAAGGAAAAGTAAGGCTTGCAAATTGAAGAAGGAACATAACCGAAGGGTCTTAAATTCATTATGTTAGCTTGACTCCCTAAAACAACAAATTTGATTAACAAAACTAAGGTAGTTTTTGTGTTTAGGTTAGAATGGGTTTTGAGCAGTGGCGGATCTTGAGTAACTATTTTACAATGGCCGAATGAACAAATTAAAAGTTAACTGTAAAATTTATAAGGAAAAAATTTCAAAAAACTACCTTTTCTAACCAAACTTTTAAAAAATCTACCTTTTAAAAATTTTCTTTCAAAAAACTACCTTATATAAAATATTGCTTTCAAACAAAAGCAGATGAATTGCACTTATTTTTATGGTTTTTTGGAATAATTTGAAGGAAAAAGTAGTTATTGTAATTGGAAAAGAAAAAGAAGAGGTTAGTAGCAATAAATGGCCAAAGACATAGCGAGTAAAAGAAAAAGAAAATAGGCATTTGAAATGAAGAAATAATATGTGAAAAGTAGAAAAAAATGCATTAAACTTTGCTGTCAACTGGGTTCGAACCTTGAACCTAAATATGAAAGGTTCCTTTGCATTCAATGCAATTGTCATTGTGCCAACTTTGCATTTTATACATTATGTTGCAGGGGAGTTCTTTTATCTTACAAAATTAAGAGGGGCCAGGTCTACACCAGCCCTAACAATGATCCGCCATTGGTTTTGAGCTTTGTCTTCTATCTCTAAGCATGTTAGTGATGTGTCATAAAAGAAACACGGTAGTGGGTGTTGGAGGTAAGGGATTTTGTGGTGTTGCTAGTGCTTGTTTCTATGTGATAATTTATAGGAATCCTAAAAGTTAATCTCGGTTTTTGCTTTGTCTTACACAAGGAAACCCATTGTGTACGGAGGAGAGCGGTAGAGAAGAGCGCATTGATATAATAGACTACCACCACAAGGTATGAAGTGGAGTCAAAACAAAAGCATATGGAAAATTTACATCTTCATTTGACCGTAATACCGTATACCATTGTTGTTAAAATCCCGATCCAGATCTTACGATCCTACGATTCTACGATCTCGGAGGATCTCATCGATCCCGATCCTACGTAACCTTAAAAAATCACATGGTAGGAGCTTAACACGTTCTACGATCCTACGACTTTACGATTCGATCCTACTATAAGAAAATCATAAAGTAATTTCACATATTATATTTCTCCTATTAGACTATGGTCACATATTAATTCAAACTCATAGTATTGAGAAACTATCACCATTTACTAATTAATAAGTCATTATTAATATGTGTAAATTTTTGAACATGAGGTTCTCACCATATTCTAGCATAATTATCTCTATTTTACCGATGTGTAGGATCTTACGTCCTACGCTCCGATCCCACCGATTCGATTGTACCAACCCCTACGATCCAAAGTATGATCCGATCCTGATAACATTGTCGTATACATCAACTTGATATATGTGACAAAAATTAGATTTGCATAATGGTCTAGAGAAACAAATTTGCTGTAGGAGTTGGTAACGGCTTGCAGAGTGGTTTCAAGAGATTAATCCTTTTCCTTTACCCTTTTACTTAAATCTAGTTTTGTTATTTTCTAGAGCCACTTAGTACTTGGAGGGTTATATGAAGATTACTTGGAGGGTTATATGAAGATGTTGATCATTCGTTTGGTTAAGTATTGCATTCAACCCCATACTAGTACATTCATACCTCGTGGGCACAAATCTGCTTAAATGGAGCTTAGCTTTGTGGAGCAAAATTCTCCTAGACAAATGGTTTCTCGTCCAGATATAGTGGTCACATTGTTAGTTTTGACGGAGGAGTGTTTGTTTGAAGAATGGTCTGGATCCCTTTAGCTGTTTCAACTTTAAAATATAATTCTAGAATGGTCTTCTGTCTTCTGAAGTATTGTGTTCGCATTTCTTAGCTTGGGTTGGTAACCTGGTCTTTGGTATTCAATCCACAATCTAGAGAAATTCTAGCATTGACCAGTTGATACAAGTTACCTTTGAATGTAGTTATAGTTCAACTTCAATCTGTCAGTATTTTAGTATTAATCATATTTGATTGATTTATAATCTAATATGTTTTCTGGATGCCGGATGGTACTAATTTCATTTTTCGGAATCTTTATATTTTTTTTGTTGATTTAAAGTTTTGAAGCTTTGTGATAATAGGCAGGATGTCTTTACGCTGGATGTCCTTGAGGTGCCGCAGGGGTCTGGATCAGGCTTTATATGGGATAATCTGGGTCACATAGTCACCAATTACCATGTGATTCGTGGTGCTTCTGATCTCAGGTTGGTTGTGCATTTTGCTCGTCCTATGTTGCCCCTTATGTCAGTCTTTCTTCCCTCCTATCAGAATCCTTCTTTCTTGCACTGGTTGTAACTACTTTCTGATGGTTTTGCTGCCACCTTCCCCATTACGTTTTAAGAGTTCGAATTGATATTCTTACCTCTAAATACTGATATTAAGGGCTCATATAATCGAAATACATTTGATTATTATATCTGTGACTTTTCCTTGAAAACTTCTTGCTAAGATCAGTTTGGGGCTTTATTAGTGAAAGAGAGGGAGTATATCCTTAACCACATACTTGTGCAAGCTGATTATCTTGTAAAGAGTAATTGAAAACTTTAGATATACTATATGTTTGATGGTCACAACATAATTAACTCATGCTCTCTGTATATATAGCTGTTTACTACTGTGTATTTGTAATGAGGTGCAAAATAATGAGAATGCTCTCTATACCATAATCTAGACTATAGTCACACCCTTTTATATATTTAACTTTACCAAATCTTATTTCTCGTTTTCGTTTTATCTGAAAATTTTTATATGGTATCCTAGTGTGTTACTATTTTAATTTTCCCATCATAGAAAATTAAAATTTGCATGGCATCCCTTTGACTTTGAAGAGCTAGCACATTGTGTCCTAGTGTTACATTTTCGGGTAATTTAGTCTTTAAAGGCTTATGTTGCTCTATATTTGTAGTATTTTGAAACATATGGTAATAGATAAATGATTGTGTTTTCCTCCTTTAACCAGCCCTTGTCCATTGGACATATTTCCTTCATACATTACCTATCACCAGACTTTCCATTTTACCTGAAGTACCCATGTCTTAAGTACGTAACTTTGACACTTTGACAAGGGTTTGGACGCCCGACACTTTATTGTGGGCTAAAATCATGAGTTCTCTCAGTCGGATATGTATGCATGTCCAACACGAAAACTCGAGTGTGAGTAAAATAGCTGCCACCCCTGTTTGGAGGGTGCCACACCTCAATGTCAAGAAATAGTCTTTAGTTTGGTATGCGGGAGATAAGAATGATAACCTAGGCAAGGCGAAGGGCTCGTTTTTCTGCTGATATGCCACCATTGATTCCTCGATTGATACATATAATTTTATGGTTGAAGTACCTCTGTTTATACTACTCACGGCAAGCAACCAATCTGATGTTACAATGAAGTTCAAAGAAGAACAATGTGAAAAGACTAAATATCGTCCTTAAACAAGTATAATCTAAAACAATTTTAGATTTAAATGATGTACTAGATATTCAGGTTTACCGACTAGCTGAAAAGGTTTAAGGGAAGGTTTTGTCCCTCTAATAAAACTGTCCAGAAAATACTGATAATCGAGGGTTCTTTTTATCTTCAATTCTTTCAAGACCTCAAAAGTATCAAAATAATCATCTAAATTACCCGGCTGTGATACCGATGTAACAATAGCTTGGAACGAGCTATTATTATGGCTGAAATAGAGGTTCAAGAACTAAAGAGAGAGAGATTGGAGACAGAATAGAGAAAGGAGAGATAGAGCGAGAGGTAAAGTCGTGTTTGTATCATCATTGATAATTTTGTAATCTGAGCAATAGATATTTAATTACATATGTCAACTAATTTAATTTTGTCAAGTCTAACAAACTTATACATGTCGCACCATTATCAACAAATTCTTGTTACATTCAACAAACTCCTTTATGCTATGTTTGGATAGCAAGATTTCATTTCAAATCCTGGATTTGGATGAAATCTATTGTTTGGATGGCATGGAATTTGAAATTATGGAATTTGTCCAAATTCTTATCAAAAGCCTATATTAGTAGAATTTGAAATTCAAGCTATTACCTTGTCATTTGAAATTCTCTCCTCATATATATCCCATCTCTATGAGTATCTCTATCCCAACTTCATTCATTCTCTTTCTAATATTTATTTCTCTCTCCCTTAGTAAACCCACACTTTTTCTCTCTCCTCCATTAAACTTCTATTTCTCTCTCCTCTATCAAACCCCCTTTACAAAACAATGATTAGTAATTGAAATACAAACTTTAAATTCCAGATTTCAATTCCATTATTTGAAATGAAATACAAGTTTCCAAACACTACCTTATACAATTTCATTGCGGGGGCAGTGCTCTATCCTCATCCCTAACTTATGATCTGTGACCTCATGGACTGATTTCTGCAAGGTCTAGTGTAAGATTTGTGCCTTGAATCAGGTGAAGCGTGGAGCGAAATGGCGAGTCTGTGAGCTCGCCCGGTCAGCCGGCAGGTTCGTCCGTTTTGCTTGCGCGCCCGATCGGGCGATTTTGGCTCGGTCAACCGGCCGAGCGTCATTCTGACGATTTCGAGTCAGGTTATAAATAGGCTTTAACCCAATTCTTTTGTATAACGATTAGTTCATTAATCACATCTGTAAATCTGGAATTCCTCAAGAGCAATAAAACTTTTCTCTCTCTGTCCGTGGATGTAGCCAACACTCAGTTGGTGAACCATGTTAAATATGTGTGTTCTATATTGTTTTCTGTATTCATTATTTGGTCTTTCTCACATCCGTTATAACAAACTGGTATCGAGAGCTTTGGTTTTTTGATATGAGTGATTTCTGGGATGAGTATGAAAATTGGTAAATTCACTCCGCGAAACAGTTTCGTTCTATGACAAATCAAGATGCGGGCTTTACTAAAGCAACATGGGTTGTGGGCATTATTGGCAAAGAAATCAATGGATTCAATTACCGCTGAGATGACCGTTCTGGAGGAGAAGGCACATTCAATGATTATGTTGGGTCTAATCAGTGAAGTCGCGGAAAAAGAAACCACATCTGGTTCATGGTTGAAGTTCAGAGTTTGTATATGACAAAATTTCTAAACAACAAGTTGCTTTTGATGCAACGTTTGTTCAGTCTGCGCACGAATGAAGGTACACCTCTTAGGAATCACCTAAATCAATTAAATACGATTTTGTTAGAATTATGTAATATTGAAGTTAAGGTGGAAGATGAGGATGCTGTTATGCTTGTGTCTTCACCATTGTCATATGAGAATTTTGTGAGTCTTGTATTATTAGTAAAGAGACAATGTCTCTAGAGGAACAATTTCAATCTTGTATGAAAATTGGTAAATTCACTGGGACAAACGGTTTCAGTTTATGGCAAATCAAGATGCAGGATTTACTAAAGCAACACGGGTTGTGGGCACCATTGGCAAAAAAGTCAACGGATTTAATTTTCGCTGAGATGACCGTTCTGGAGGAGAAGGCACATCTAATGATTATGTTGTGTTTGGCTGACGACATAATCATTGAAGTCGCCGAGCAAGAAACCACATCTGGTTCTGGTTGATGTTGGAGAGTTTGTATATGACAAAATCTCTGAATAACAAGTTGCTTTTGAAGCAACGTTTGTTGAGTCTGCGCATGAATGAAGGTACACCTCTTAGGCTCTTAGGAATCACCTGATCATTTAAATACGATTTTGTTAGAATTGCGTAATATTGATGTTAAGGTGGAAGATGAGGATGCTGCTTTAATTATGCTTGTGTCTTTACCATTGTCATATGGGAACTTTGTGAGGCTTGTATTATTGGTAAAGAGACAATGTCTCTAGTGGAACAGTTTGAGTCTTGTATGAAAATTGGTAAATTCACTGGGACAAACAGTTTCGGTCTATCGCAAATCAAGATGCGGGCTTTACTAAAGCAACATGGGTCGTAGGCACCGTTTGCAAAGAAGTCAACGGATTCAATTATCACTGAGATGACCGTTCTGGAGGAGAAGGCACATTCGATGATTATGTTGTGTCTGGCTGACGACATAATCACTGACGTCGCGGACGAAGAAACCACATCTGGTTCGTGGTTGAAGTTGGAGAGTTTATATATGACAAAATCTCTAAATAACAAGTTGCTTTTGAAGCAACGTTTGTTGAGTTTGCGCATGAATGAAGGTACACCTTTTAGGAATCACCTAGATCAATTAAATACGATTTTGTTAGAATTGCGTAATATTGATGTTAAAGTGGAAGATGAGGAGGATGCTGCTTTAATTATGCTTATGTCTTTACCATTGTCATATGAGAACTTTGTGAGGCTTGTATTTTTAGTAAAGAGATAATGTCTCTAGAGGAATAGTTTCAGTCTTGTATGAAAATTGGTAAATTCACTGGGACAGTTTCAGTCTATGGCAAATCAAGATGCGGGCTTTACTAAAGCAACAGGGGTTGTAGGCACCATTGGCAAAGAAGTCAACGGATTCAATTATCACTGAGATGACCGTTCTGGAGGAGAAGGCACATTCGAAGATTATGTTGTGTGTGGCTGACGACATAATCAGTGAAGTCGCGGAGGAAGAAACCATATCTGGTTCGTGGTTGAAGTTGGAGAGTTCGTATATGACAAAATCTCTAAATAACAAGTTGCTTTTGAAGCAACGTTTGTTGAGTGTGCACATGAATGAAGGTACTCCTCTTAGGAATCACCTAGATCAATTAAATATGATTTTGTTAGAATTGCGTAATATTGATGTTAAGGTGGAAGATGAGGATGCTGCTTTAATTCTGCTTGTGTCTTTACTATTGTCATATGAGAATATTGTGAGTTTTGTATTATTGGTAAAGAGACATTGTCTCTAGAGGAGGTCGTGCTCTCCATACTAGAGAGTTGTGCCATAAGACGTCTAGTACAGGTACTCGATCAGGCTGTTGGATTAGTAGCTAGTGAAGGTAACGAATTGGGGAATTCGGGGAGAAAATCCAGGAAACCGTCTTCTAGAGGTCCTAAACCTAGTGATGTCACTTTAAGGAAAAGGGGCATTGGAAAAGGGATGTCCTAAAAAGAACAATCAAATAATGATCTTTCCCTAGTTGCTTATGAACAAATGCATCTTTCCGACGTCCGTGTTCTTGATTCGAGGGCATCTTGTCATATGTGTTCTCGTAGGGAGTGGTTTATGAACTACAAACGGGCTGATGGAAGTGTTATTATGGCCAACGGTGAACAGTTGATATACGGTCCATCAGAATTAGGACATGTGATGGCAAAGTCGGTATTTTGAACAATGTTAGGCATGTTCCACATGATACGAAGTATCTGATTTCACTTAGTCTGTTAGACAGCAAAGGGTTCAGTTTCAAAGGTGAAGGTGGAGTGTTGTATGTGTACAGGGGTTCAAATATAATTCTGAAAGGTGTTAAACTGGAGACATTGTATGTGTTGCAAGGGTCTACGTTATCTTAGTGAGTGGGGTGTTAGGAAATTATGCAACTTCTTTTATAAATTAGATTAGTAGGAATAACAATAATATTTTAAATAACACAAACAAATAAATTAATTATCCGACAAGTGTTATTATCTCTAACACTTATTGTAACTCACAATACATTCACACCCCAATTACACCCCATAATTTTTCTTAAAAAATTCTCTTTAAAGCTTTTCTCTCTCTCTTTGTGTTTCCTTTTCTTTTGTTTTTGGGATGATCTGAAATGTAAAACAAAAAATTTAATTTATAGTTTTTCTAAAACAATGTCACCCACCTAGTTTTTAGCAAATGATAACAACTGTTATTTTAATTTAGTAAACTAAATTAATGTCCCATCCTAATTCTCTTTCTTAATTTAGGATTGCTATTTTTATTATTCTCTTAACAATCTCCCACTTGAAGACTAATTTTAATTTGTCTTCACACCTTACTCCATGTAATAGAGCTTTCTCGTATGCTACCCATGCAGGCCAACAAAAGTGGAACACAACTTTAGTTTGTCGATAGTCAACGTCTTTGTTAACATATCCGCCGGATTCTTGGCTCCTTGGATTTCATCCAATGTTAAAACTTTATCTTCTAGTAATGATCGGATAAAATGATATCCAAGCCCAATATGCTTTGTTCAAGAATGAAATGCTGAATTCTTTGCCAAGTGTATCGCAGTGTGACTATCATTATATAGAACATTATTCTCCTGTTTGAATCCCAACTCAGTTAACAAACCTTGTAGCCATATCATCTCTTTACTGGCTCCAGTGACTGCTACATATTCAGCTTCTGTAGTGGATAAAGCAACAATCTTCTGTAACTGCGACATCCAACTAACCGTTGTATTTCCAACTGTGAATATATAACCGGTGGTGCTTTTCCTGTGATCAACTTCACCCCCAAAGTCTGCATCTACATAACCTTGTACTTTTATTTCACCTTGACCAAAGTACAAACACTTATCTATGGTACCTCGTAGATACCTTAAAATCCACTTCACTGCTTCCCAATGAACTTTTCCTGGATTTGACATAAATCTGCTAACAACTCCTACTGCATGTCCAATATGTGGCCTTGTACAGACCATTGCATACATCAAACTCCCAATGGCTGAGGCATAAGGAACCTTAGCCATATAATCTTTATCTTCGTGTGTGAGAGGGCGGTGATCCTTGGACAACCGAAAGTGACTTGCCAATGGTATACTAACTGGCTTGGAGTCACTCATATTGAATCTCTGTAAAACACGTTTGATGTACTCTGATTGAGATAACTGGAAAGCTCCTTTATGCTTATCTCTTGTAATTTGCATTCCAAGAATCTTCTTTGTTGGACCTAAGTCCTTCATGTCAAACTCCTTTGATAATTGTTGCTTCAACCTTTTAATATCATCCATATTTGGACCTGCTACTAACATATCATCGACATAAAGTAGTAAGATGATATAACTGATATATTTTAATGTAGCAACAATGGTCAGCATTGCACTTGTAAAAATCTTCCTTGTGCATAAATCTATCAAACTTTTTATACCACTGTCTCGGGGCTTGTTTTAGGCCATACAAACTTTTCTTAAGTTTGCACACCATATTTTCTTTCCTATTTTCTAAGAAACCTTATGGTTGATGCATATATATCTCTTCATCCAGATCTCCATGGAGAACTGCAGTCTTCACATCTAATCGCTCAAGATGAAGATCTTCTATAGCAATAATACTCAACACCGTTCTGATGGTATTGAGTTTCACAACAGGTGCAAAAATCTCATTGTAGTCTAACTCCTTTCTGTTGGAATCCTTTGACTACTAATCGAGCTTTGTATCTCATGGAACTATTATGCTCCTTTTTCACTCGATATACCCATTTGTTATGTAGGGCTTTCTTACCTATGGGTAACTCGACTAGTTCCCATGTTTGGTTTGAGATCAAAGATTGCATCTCATCTTTCATTGTAAGTTCCCACTTGCTACCATCACTGGCCTGACATGCTTCATTATAGCATTCGGGCTCTCCTTCATCAGTCAATAATAGGTAATTCATACTTCCTCCATTTCTTTTTACTCGCTACACTTCTCATTTCACGGACTCATAGGCAATTTTTGGAGAAGAGAAAGGTAGAGAGTAAAAAGAAAAGGGACCCATGTGGGAGGAGAGAGATAGAGAGAGTTTATTGCCCAAAAAAGAAGTGTAGTGTAACGAGTAAAAAGAAATGGAGGAAGTATATTTTCTGTTTGGCACATTTGGACGAGTAGTCCTCCTCAATATTGGTGCTGAACTAGAAGGTTGTGGCATGTTGGACTGCCGAATAGTGATTTGTCCATTGGATTCATCTTGTTGAGATTCCCTTACAATTGGCTCTATCATTGTATTATCTGGGACATAATCTTCATCAACAAATATCGGCCCACTGTGTACTGAGTCGCCGGCATCAGTTTTGTGTCTATCATTGTACATAACTCTTTCATTGAAAATCACATCTCTAGTACGGATCACCTTTTTGTTTTCATCATCCCAGATGCAGTATCCAAACTCATCCCCGCCATAGCCAATGAAAGTACATTTCTTAGATTTAGGATCAAGCGCTTATTCCTGCCTTGATCACTAATATGTACATATGCTACACAACCGAATACCTTTAAGTGAGATAAAGTTATCTCTTTTCCGGTCCATACCTCTTATGGTATTTTGAATTTTAACGGAGTTG
The DNA here is from genome assembly GCF_026745355.1 of Beta vulgaris subsp. vulgaris. Lineage (NCBI taxonomy): Eukaryota > Viridiplantae > Streptophyta > Magnoliopsida > Caryophyllales > Amaranthaceae > Beta > Beta vulgaris. Next base: position 25,335,475 of record NC_079205.1, on the reverse strand, counting down.
ATGGTCCTCGGTTAATCAAATAAGCTGTTGTGTTGACTTGCTTCGGTAAACCTGACTATATACGAATGTTGTATACGAATGCTTCTGGCTCTTTTTGTCAAGGTTCAGTTTATACACTCAGCTACACCATTATGTTGAGGTGTACCAGGTACGGTTCTCTCCATCCTTATTCCATGCTCATAACAAAACTGCTTGAACGTGGTGTCTTCATAATCACCACCATTGTCAGAACTTTTTGATCTTCAGACCTGTCTCATTTTCAATGATAGCTTTCCATCTCTTGAAAGCTTCAAACACTTCAGATTTATGTTTTAGGAAGTAAACCCATACCTTCCGGGAGTGATCATCGATGAAAGTTACAAAATAGCGTTTTCCGCCAATGGATGAGGTAGTTGTTGGTCCCCAAACATCGGAGTGAACAAGCTTTAACTTTTCCTTCTTTGGGGTTCTACCACTAGTCTGAAAGCTTACCCTTTTCTTCTTTCCAAGTATGCACTCCTCGCACATGTCTACTTTAACAATTAACATACTGTAACTCTGGAATTTTTCCTTTCGAATGCATAAGCTTCATCCCTTTCTCACTCATGTGGCCAAGTCTTTGGTGCCACAATTTGGAACTACAACTGACAACATGCCCCTGCTGTCATGTAAAGAGTACCACTCTTTTTACCACGCACAACTGTCATTGCACCTTTTGAAATCTTCCAATTATCTCCTTAGAAGTTTGTAGTGTAGCCTTCGCTAGCCAACTGCCTGAGATCAAGTTCTTTCTTAGATCGGGATTATGCTTGACATCTTTTAGCTCCCAAACTGACCCGTTTAACTTAATCTTCACTACACCTTTACCAGCAATATCACAAGGTTGATCATCACCAAGATATACTTTTCCAAGGTTTCCAGGGACATACCTCTCGAAGAAATCTTTCTTCGAAGTAGCGTGGAATGATGCTCCAGAGTCTAACACCCAAGACTCTTCCTTACTCTCCAGAGGGCATATCAACGCATCATCTCCTTCCAAGGTAGAAGTGATATTTGCTTCTGCCTTCGCTTCTTGATTTTTCGGTGCACTCTTGCACTGATTTTTGTAGTGCCCGGTCTTCCCACAATTCCAACACTCGATAGTCTTCAAGCTCGTTGAATTATTGGGAGTCCTTGGTTTCGATCTCCAATTTCTAGATTTACCTTGATAACTTGATCTTCCACGTTCATTCCTTCTGGTTGAATTTCTTCCTCTTGACTCTGTATGCAATACTGAAGAGGTTGATGATTCACCCGACTTTCTCTGTCGGATCTCTTCACTGAGAACCAGATCACGAACATCGTCAAATTTCAACTTATTACTGCCTAACGAGCTACTCATAGCTGTGACTGTAGCACTCCAGCTATCTGGTAATGAAGACAAAAGTATCAATGCTCGAGCTTCATCTTCAAAATCTATTTCGACTTAACTTAATTGAGTTGTGACTGAATTAAGTTCATTGAGATGTTGAGCTACCGATGCACCTTCCGTGATCCGCAAATTGAATAATCGCCTCATGAAATGAACTTTATTAGAGGCTGATGGCTTCTCATACATATTCGAGAGAGCTTTCATACGACCTGCCATGGTCTTTTCCTTTGCTATATTAAAAGCAACATTGCGTGATAATGTTAATCAGATAACTCCGAGGGCTTGTATGTCGAGAAGTGATGTGATTTTTGTTGGCGGTTCGAACTCTTTTTGTGTTTTTATAAATTTATGGACGAACAACAATAATAATAAAAGGGATAGGCTCTTAAATCGCAGTTTAAGAGGTTCTCTTGTGAGTCTCGGCTCCAAGATCACACAAAGTCGCGGTTTGTGTATTTGAACACTCAGTTCTATGCAAGCTCAACAAGCTTAACACTTTTCTTAAACTCAACAAACTGATTTTTATTAATGAACGACATGGCCTTATATAGGCGTGCAAACATAACCCTAATCCTACTGATATTTGGAAACTAATAACAAGATAAGAAATAAACACTCCTAATCCAAGTAGAACAAGCTCAACTTGGTTATTACTAACTAGACTTCTAATCCTATTATAACTCTACTCCAATTAGAATCCTAATCCAACTAGGATTTGGATTTCTAACTCAACTAGAATTTTAAACAAACTAAAACATTAAAAGGACTCCTAACAAAACTAGGAGTTCTAATCCTAATAGAATTAGGAAAACTAATCCTACTAGAACTAGGAAATAAACAAATCCTAACAGAACTAGGATTTGTAGAAAATGACCATATCCCATATGTATCATCCTCTCCCTCTTGAAAACATCCTTGTCCTCAAGGGTCTTCTAAGCACTCCAAGATATCATCCAAATGAAGCGCACAACAATGTAAACAATATGAATCTTGTCCCGATCAGTACCATGCTTGGCGTTACAAAATTTTAATCTTCCAAAACTCCAACTTGACTGTAGACTCACTTTGTTACTTCGTCTAAAAATAACATGAAGGACCTTTGAATAGTGAACATCAGTAGTGATCAGATGGGTCAATGCACAAGGAACTTCAACTAAAGGTATATATTTTGTTGCACCAATGTGAAGTATTGAATCTTCCTTATTTGAAACTTCAAAGATTAAATCTTTATCCTTAGGAAAAGAAAAAGTTTCAATCTTTTTGTCATCTTTTTGTCATCTTGAACAATAAAAACCAAATCTGAAAATTCGTCCTCTATAGTGCAAGAATCATCTTCCAAATAACTATTAAGCTTTTCATCCAGATAATATTGATTCAAGTCATATATCAAATCCCACTTTGGTTGTAGACGTGTGGACAATTCACCAAGAATTTCATCGGTTGTCATCTCATCATGAGAATGGAAACGACAATTCATAGTTGGTTTATTATGCAGAAACTGCCCAGAAATTTTGAATAAAAGTTTGAGATCGTAAACCTAAGTAAAACACCTCGACATTTCATGAAATTTTGTCACAACATACCCCTTGGTGTCCTAAACACTCGACCCAAATTTCATCAAAAAATAATAAGCCAATCGTGATTTGTTTGACTTCGTTACTAATCGGATTGGGCTGCAATTTTGACACAAAGTAGCCCTGTATGTTAGCTTTCCACAGCACCAAACAAATCACGATTTGGACACCGGACGCGCCCTCACGCTCCGTCGCAATGCACCTTGCTCTGATACCACTTGATGTGATTTTTGTTGGCGGTTCGAACTCTTTTTGTGTTTTTATAAATTTATGGACGAACAACAATAATAATAAAAGGGATAGGCTCTTAAATCGCAGTTTAAGAGGTTCTCTTGTGAGTCTCGGCTCCAAGATCACACAAAGTCCGGTTTGTGTATTTGAACACTCAGTTCTATGCAAGCACAACAAGCTTAACACTTTTCTTAAACTCAACAAACTGATTTTTATTAATGAACGACATGGCCTTATATAGGCGTGCAAACATAACCCTAATCCTACTGATATTAGGAAACTAATAACAAGATAAGAAAGACTAAACAAGATAAGAAATAAACACACTCCTAATCCAAGTAGAACAAGCTCAACTTGGTTATTACTAACTAGACTTCTAATCCTATTATAACTCTACTCCAATTAGAATCCTTATCCAACTAGGATTTGGATTTCTAACTCAACTAGAATTTTAAACAAACTAAAACATTAAAAGGACTTCTAACAAAACTAGGAGTTCTAATCCTAATAGAATTAGGAAAACTAATCCTACTAGAACTAGGAAATAAACAAATCCTAACAGAACTAGGATTTGTAGAAAATGACCATATCCCATATGTATCAAGAAGATTCCAATCTTCGTCTTTCATTCCCTCTAGCTTAGCTTCCGAGAGAGGTTCATAAAGCTTTTTCTGGTATAGGTAATCTTCGATCTGCATCTTCCAAAACCCGAAATCTACACCATCGAATTTCTCGAGTTTTATCTTTCCTTCATCTGCAGCCATTGCTCCCACTCAAATCTAACTTCTTTGGATCGTATTTTACGATTCGTCTATGGATACAAACAAAATTAACCAACTCGGCTCTGATACCAGTTGTTAGGAAATTATGCAACTTCCTTTATAAATCAGATTAGTAGGAATAACAATAATATTTTAAATAACACACACAAATAAATGAATTATCCGACAACTGTTATTATCTCTAAATATGTTGCAAAACTTTTACTGAAAAGATAAATAATACACAAGTGTTCACAACACTTATTGTAACTCACAATACATACACACCCCAATTACACCCAAGAATTTTTCTCTAAAAATTCTCTTTAAAGCTTTTCTCTCTCTCTTTGTGTTTTCTCTTCTTTTGTTTTTGGGATGATCTGAAATGAAAAGCAAAAAAACTTAATTTATAGTTTTTTTAAAACAATGTCACCCACCTAGTTTTTAGCAAATGATAACCCGTTATTTTAATTTAGTAAACTAAATTAATGTCCCATCCTAATTCTCTTTATTAATTTAGGATTGCTATTTTTATTATTCTCTTAGCATAGGGTTGTCTTGTTGGCTGTTTGTGGTATGTTGAGAAACAAGTGGAGCACATAGACACTTAGATTGGAGTGGTGGCTCACATAAGGGAAAAGTCCGTCAACACTCACGATCTGAATCTAAAATTTCGTGTTCTTCGTCGTTAAAATCGAGTCAACCAAATTTAGCTCTTGGTCGGTATGTAATCATTGGGAACTCTTCCCAAAGGGACGGTTGTGAAGACACGGTGGGTTTTTGCACTATATGTCCGAGGGGTGGATATATCTGAGCCGTCCAAGGAAGGTGTTGCTCGTGCTCGGAAAGAGTATAAGCAAGCCATCTGTTGAATCTGGTTACACATGGTAAGTTATAAGGTTGCTTGGACTTAGAAACTACTGAAAGCTGTTAATTGGCCTTTCGAGTCTGAAGTCCTTAGGGGATAATTTGGTGTCTTTCACGGACCAATCTGGTTCTGGTTGTCTTTCGGGGAAAATCTGGCTTAGAGGGAGAATATGAGATTTGTGATCAATGAATCTGGTTATCACTTCATGTGGTTATCTGTTCATCTGTTATTTGGTTATCTGGTTCGTTGTGAGAGGATCAAGTTAAGGTGGAGATTTGTAAGATTTGTACCTTAAATCCGGTGAAGTGTGGAGCGAAATGACTAGTCTGTAAGCTCGCCCGGTCAGTCGGCAGGTTCGCCCGGTTGGGCGGTTTGGCCCAGGTGACCGAGCGAGATGTAGCTTGTTCGTCAGTTTTACTTGTGCTCCCGATCGGTACTGTCTCACCCGATCGGACGGTCCCGCCCGACCGGGCAAGCGTGATTTTGACGCGGGTTTGATGATTTCGAGTCGGGTTATAGATAGGCTTTTAACCTAATTCTTTTGTATGTCGATTAGTTCATTAATCACATCTGTAAATCTGGAATTTCTTTAGAGCAATAAAACTTTTATCTCTTTGTCCGTGGATGTAGCCAATACTCCGTTGGTGAACCACATTAAATCTGTGTGTTCTTTATTGTTTTCTGTACTCATTATTTGTTCTTTTTCACATTCGTTATAACATCTAGCTTCTAGTGCAATACTTTGAATACTATGTACATCAGGGGCCATGTTATTTGTAGAAGTAAAATGGTGTTAATGATGTACAGGGTCACTCTTGCGGATCAAACTACCTACGAGGCCAAAGTTGTTGGGTATGACCAGGACAAAGATGTTGCTGTTTTGCGAATTGACCCACCTAATAACAAATTGAGACCAATACCTATCGGTGTCTCTGCAGACTTGCTTGTGGGTCAGAAAGTCTTTGCTATTGGGAACCCAGTAAGTTTTAAGACCTATATATCAGCCAAAACGTGCTAAATGCCTTCCCTTGTCTATTCATATTTCCTGTTTCTTTTTGTTGGCAGAGCTTTAAGTCAAAATACTTCTTTTTTCTGCTGGGTAATTTTGTAAGATAATATTTGCCAACGCTGATATATAATACATGATAGGCTTTGTAAATTGTAAGTATTCTTCAATCATGTGCCATACAAGTTCAGACATTTATTGATCAAGTCTCAATGTTTCATGATATTCTCCATTCCAATTAAATGCAAAAGATGATTACATGCAGCAATTTTAGATAGTGGTTGTTAAGAAACAAATTGCCTGAAACAAGAACAAGCTACAACCAAATTAGTTGATTAGCATTTTTCACATTGTTTATCTTTTTAAAAAAAATTATAGCAGTTCTGCTACAGTGCTTTCTAACGCTGACCACTAGTGTCTGGTTTCATTCAATTAAAGCTGTACACTTCATCTGCTTAACTATGATGTGACTGTAAGACAGGAGGAACCCGACTATCCAAGCTTAAAACTGTCACAGCTCACTATAACCCGCAATGCCCCTCAAGAATCCCTGAGATCCTTAAATGCCCATCCCAGACATGAAGAATTCTGAAATACTCCGTGATATGCATTTCAAGTATATTACACTTTTGCAATTATAAACTAGTTTTTTTTGCCCTGGCGATGCCTCAGGTCAGTTATAATAAACAAATATGTTATTTTTAAATTTCATAATTTATTTTGCTAATTCATATTTTTTGTCCATTAATAAATTGAAAAATTCACGTCACGACATGATAAGTTAAAATAATTTGAAAGGTTTGAGTTTGAAAACAAAACCTTAAAAGGAATTGTGGTAAGAGAATATGACATCAATATTCTCTTGTAAGTTACGTAATAAAAGTGATAGAGATGTATATACTCGTTCAAGTCTTTTTAGTTAATTATAATTATTACAAAACTTCATCATATTTTATTTGAAACATTAGATAACAAAGTCATAATGTATTGATGGTTAAGCCTTTATTTTTCATTTCAAAGGTCACGTGTTCGATACCGTGCACTTAACACATTTTTTACAAAGTGAGGAGTACATATAGACATAAAGCATTTGCATTAGAAATTTGAGGGAAATGCCACGTGGCACATAGGCTTTCTTTCGCACGCCTTTTAATATATATTTGTATAAATTGGCAGGCCTCGTTAGGGAGTTACTGTGATAGCTGACATAACTTTGTTTTATTATGTGCAAATAATGTGCTATTATATGCTCCATTCTGAAATTCATATATTATTTACTTATTTCTGTATTTCTTATGATCCTATGCAGTTTGGGCTTGACCATACACTGACAACAGGGGTTATCAGGTAAAAGTATGCTTCCTTGAACGTTTCTCTGTCCTTGGCATGCATCAAGGGAAATTAGTGAGAAATAATAATTTGCTTTGTTTGGCATTTCTCCTGAAAGTATAGAGATTCGAGTAACATCCAGTCAAACCATCAACTTATGTTCATTTTTGTCAAAATTGAGATGTTCTTATACTTCCATCAATGACAAAAGCATGAAAATAAATGAAGGTTGTTCTGCCACGTCCGACTTGCTGTGGATGTTTGTTCTGTGACATGGGCTGCTTTGTACATGTGTTTTCAGTTTTTGCTCTGTCATCCTTTATGGACTGTTTGCATCTGTTACTGTAGTTCGTTAAAGCTCTTATGCATATCGAAAGTATTGGAATCGTCTTATAAGAAAACTTTCACGTCACATTAGTCCTTCTGCTAGAACCGATTTCCTTGAACAATAATGGAAGAGTGTTTTATAGTACTTCCCCTGTTCCAAATAAGTTGCTACATAGGAGGAGGCACAAGTTTAAGAAGTGCATGTGAAAAGGAGAGAGAAAGATATAAATATAAGAATGACCCATATGATGATTAGAAAGATGGAAAGACTCAAAGCCAAATTAACTAATGTTGCAACAAATTAGTATCTTCCTGAAAAAAGGAAGTGTTGCAACTAATATGGAATGGAGGAAATAAATCTGAACTACAATCTATGCTCTTAAGCACTTACATTATAATGATAACGTGAAATTTGTACAATTTGTCAATTCACACTGCAAGATGAAAGTGCCACACAGGCCGTCGCACTTAATATGGCAGTGGCAGCTTTTGTTGAAATTTGTTGCAACGATTTCTTCTATCTATATGACCAAGTAAAAGTGCATATGAACCTATTACAAATGGCGTTTTCTTTGACTAAAATACCAATGACCTTTCTTATGTACTGTCTTGTTAAACAGAAAGAAGTGTCTACAGTCACTTAAAACCTAAAACTTCAATATCTTGATTCCCTTGAGAATTTGCAATCTGGAACCTAAAAGAGGCTATTTTTGTGGCCACTTTTGATTTCATGTAGTGGGCTCAGGAGGGAAATCAGCTCTGCTGCAACTGGACGCCCAATTCAAGATGTTATACAGACTGATGCTGCAATAAATCCTGGTAACAGTGGGGGCCCACTTCTAGATAGTTCTGGCAACCTGATTGGGATAAACACTGCTATATACTCGCCATCTGGTGCTTCTTCTGGTGTTGGATTTTCGATCCCTGTTGATACTGTAGGTTATCAACTATACCTTTTCTCAAAATCAGAAGAAAAGAGGGGGGGGGGGGGCATTGCTTGAAATGTCAATTTTTGTGTTACTATTATATACTTCCTCCGTTTTCTAGTACTCACAATGTGCGTAAGGACCAAGGAGAGGAGAGAGATAAAGGGAGAGAGGAAATATAGCCCAAATAGTAGGAGAGAAAAAGAGAATATATTGCCAAAAATGTTAACGTTGCAAAATGCAAGTAATAGAAAACTTCCTAAAATGAGAAACATTGCAAGTATTAAAAAACAGAGGAAGTATATTTTTGCCTCATTTCATCTCGTTTTTACCTATTTCTCAGTTTCTCCCTTGTTTCTTTTTCTGGGCAGAGGTGACTCGAAATGACAATTTGACATGCCTGAATTATTTGAGTTTCAGGTTGCTGGTATTGTAGATCAAATTGTGAAATTTGGTAAAGTTACGAGACCAATATTGGGGATTAAGTTCGCCCCAGATCAATCCGTGGAGCAGCTGGGAGTTAGTGGAGTGCTTGTGCTGGACGCTCCACCAAGTGGTCCTGCTGGTAAAGCGGTATATTCTCAGATATTCTCAGAATTGTTAACTTATGGCATTACACAGATACGAGCGTCACATTTGATTCTTGAAATTTGGCTATGGTCGTGCTTACTATAATGCAGGGTCTTTTATCCACAAAACGTGATGCCTATGGACGTCTTATACTAGGGGATATCATAACATCAGTCAATGGGAAAAAGGTTACCAATGGAAGTGATTTGTACAGAATTCTTGACAACTGCAAAGTAGGAGATAAGGTATGCTTGTGATCTCGTATTCTCGTTGTCTTTGCTTGAACACTCCTCTATACTATGGTAGCAGTATTAATTTGCTTCATTTTTCAGGTGGTTGTGGAGGTTTTGCGAGGTGATCACGAAGAGAAAATACCTGTTACTCTCGAACCAAAACCAGATGAATCTTAGTGAATACTAGGATTTCCATGCATAATGTATGACATGTAAATTGGGAATGACCATAATATTTTTGGTGGTAATTATACGTCAGGACTGCTGCAAATTTGCTTTGCCTACTGTAAGATGACAAAATTTATCAAAATTTCATTAGAAAGCATAGTTCGAAAACCAATTGGATTTATCAAGCAACTAATTTTGGCTATATTTAAAACATATTTTCTTTGTGGAGCCAATATTTCAAAATGATCAAGGAAAAATGATTATACTGCAAATCTGCAATATGTAAAAAAAATTTAAAATGATATTTTTTATTAATATGGATTATAATTCAAGTGGTATGATATTCTCATATAAGAAGGGTTTCCATAAAAAATTGATCTTTGTATGAAAACATGATAACACTTTGTAAGTTATAATCCTTTTCACCAATGTGTAATCCATTATGGATAAATTATAATTTTTTTTTCCTCAAGGAGCAATCTTCCAAAAATGATTATATTTTCGAGAGATTAGCATGTAATATGTTAAAAAAGGATTTACTAAAATGAATTATAAGTGTATATATATATATGGGGCAGGATCACATGAGAATGCTCCTTACATGAGAAATGAGAATGAATCTCAACCACACGATTGAATTAGAGTTACAACACTTGTTCATTAGAGTTATACCCCTGAAAAAAAATTCAAGCCCAAACAAAATTTTTTTTTTTCGAAATATTTTTTCTAATTTTTTGTTTTTTTGGAATTACATCACTTTTTTCATTAGAGTTACATCAATTGTTCATTAGAGTTATAGCGTGTAAAATGCATTCTCATTTCTCATGTAAGTATGCATTCTCATATGAACTCACTTCTATATATATATATATAATATTAATATATATATATTATAATATATATATATATATATATATATATATGGTATTTCATTCACTTTTACAAATTCACATAACATAATTTAAGGAGAAATATCATTAAATATATGATTCAATATCTTATAGTTCATCAACTTTGACACAATTATTGAATATATGCAATATATTTAGTTTTGTTGGAATATTTTAGGTCTAAAAGTTAGAGATGAAGTAGCATACAATATATATTTTTACACGGGTCTAAACGCTAGAGACCTACTTATAACTTGGTTATGAATAATAATCAACTACTTAATAAAAAAAATAATTCCCCCACATTATGCACGGTCAAAATCATATTTACTATGAAACTTTTCGTGCATTTTTGCACGGGTAAAAAATTAGTCTCTATTATATAAGTGAAGGGGGAACAAGATGGTGTCCTCTTACAAAATGTCGGATATTACCCTTAATGAATTTGAATTGCTATATATATATATATATATATATATATATATATATATATATATTAATCTTTTCTTTTTCATACTTGCCATATATATTTAACAAGTTAACAATGAAATTAAATTTGAAATTTTAATTAAATGTTAAAGGGGAATGACTTCCTCTTCTTACATGTATGTGTGAAAAGCTCTTATAAAAAATTAAATTGACAATATAACTTGATTGACATCAGAAGAAAATATAAAAACATAAATTTCATACTAATAATTATACTTATAATATTTTAAAACATAAATGTTGATCATTATTTAGTATCTATATCTATATAATACAATAAAGCAATAAGGATTTGCTTATGTGTCAAAAGCAAATTGAATTGCTGATGTGTCAATCCTTTATAATATCTTTTACAACTTTTTGCCACTTGTGTTTGTCTCTAAATATTTTTGTTATGCATTTTTTTAGGCATATAATTGGAAAGCTATTTAAGAAAGTTCTCTGTTATGAAATGTAAATCAACTAAATTTTAGGAATCGATTGCTATTAATTAGTAATTACTTATGCATCATAAAACTGCCAAAAAAAAATATATCTCCTAAATCCGATATTCTAGGCACTAATTTAAAAAATCATATCCCCTAAATACGGTATTTTAGAAACTAATTAAAAATTCATATCCCCTAAATTTGGTATTTGAGTTACTTATCATATATTTTGGCACTAATTAAGAAATAAATTTATAGCAACAACTGATATTTTAGGTACTACTTAAGGTATTACAACTATTTAAATGAACATGTTGTACTCTCTTCTTAAACCCAAATTAAAACAAAAGTCTTAACAGATTATAATATTAAACTTAAAGTTTACCAAGGGACGTATTAATCATACAATAAGTTGTATTATATTTTTTAAAAAGTTCAAATTATAAGATCATTGACCACATATCCATACCATCAAAATTATAAGTTCATTGCAAACTATAAAATCGTGGGCCGTCATATTACAAAGACTACGGTGTATCCCATAAAACGATGATAATTATTAGTGAGTTACAATGTGGTTAGCAATACAAAACATGATCCACGATAAAATCAATAATGATTGATATTAGCACCTCATGTATAACAAAAAAAAAAAAAAATCTTATGTATTAACACTTAGCTTGCATTACATAAAAGAATAAACATCTTATGTACTAACACTTAGCTTGCACAAAATAATAAACATCTTATATACTAATACTTGCACAAAAGTCTAAACATCTTATGTACTAACACCTAATATTAAACTATTAACTAAAAAATGGATTAGCCAATATATAAATAGATAAGAAAAGATAACAAAGTCTCAACAAAAGTTAACTTTTACTTGGCTCATGAGGTTTGTAAAATTTAAAGGAGGGTAGCCTAATTGTAACAACAAGCATGAGATGTCTTAAAGTTTAGTATAATAACAATCGGACCCCTTTCATTGTACAAAAAATCACATCGTAGTATTTAAAGTCTGCTAGAAATATGCTATCTTAACTGATAAATGTATGGCATCTCTATGTTAGGTTAAATATTAAAAATTACATATAGAACTTATGTGAAATTTACTGTCCATAATTTTAGTGTAGTTGTATCTTTGTGAAGTTTATAAGTCATATATATATTTGTTCAATTTATTCACAACAACCGAATCACAACTAAAAAAAATAATATTACCATACATATGAAATTTGAGAGCTCATAATTTCTAGGTGTTCATCTCAAAGAAAAGATAAAATGTCATATAATATATTTCCACATATAAATTGATTTTTATATCTATATATTACCATTCATTTGGAACAAGTATTATTGACATGGGTCAGTGAGCTAATCACAAACTCACAATAAAAATGAAAAAAAGGGTGAATTGTGCATGTAACAAATGATTGACGATACAATTTATTGTATATTTTACTTTCCAAAATAAATAAAAAAATGGGTCAAATAGTATAAAACTTACAAGCTTTAAATTCTAAGAGAGGTACATAGAATCTTACTTCTATCTAGAAGCCGAATATAATCTTAACAAAATCTAAGTTTGCTAATAAAGTTCCAAACTGTAACAAACTCTTGCTTAGAACTCTCAGTTTTCACTGCCATAAAAATTCTATCTTTTTCCGTCTCAATTTGAACATCTAGAAAGTGAATCATCATCTTCATATAAAAAAACTTATGTAGATAACATTTGAATCTCACACATCCAACGTTAATGGATTAAAACACAATCAAATTCATTTTTTCTCCATTTTCGAAAATATCAAGTGTATTCGATGAATCTGTGGTCAAACTTTTTGGATAACTTTTCTCGAATAAATCTAGAATTGAATGGGAAATCTTTTCTTTAATAACATAAGATTCAATTGATCGAATGTAGCAATTTTTCGAATAAGTCTCCATTTTATTTAAATATAATATTGTCCAAATTTAGGAAAAAGGTTCAATTAAATATAACAATTGTAGCTATGTTTTAAATCTTCATTTTTGGTTTGTAATTTGCACGGGTTCAGTTAGCCATATCAAGATTTACCAGCATTAGGGTTTGAAATTTTATTTGTGGTAAAGATCACGGGATCTCAAGACAACAAAAGAGTGAGGGTGAGAGAGACTGTGGAAAGTAGGAACGGCAGAAAATGGAAAAAGAAGTGGTTGCATGATTGAATCCCAATAATGGAGCGAATTGTGATTTTATTTGGTCCTCAATGTGAAGCAATGGGTAGATCAAAGACTTTTTCAGTCAACACTGCACGATAATATTAATTACATCAGCATTGAATGCATGGCTTATAAGTCAGTTTTAAAATATTTCTCATAAATGATATGATTATAAAAAGTTTAAATCACGATCTAATATTCACCCCATGATTTTGGGAGAAAAATCATAAAGTCATAAAATTTATAAATAAAAAAAATTCCGTGTATTTTGCACGGGTCAGAACCTAGTTATCTATTATATAAATAACTTTTTTCCTTTATTAATATTCTACGATTAAACCAGTGAAACTAAGGCACAAATTCTTCCAATTTATTTGCGCACAAACTTTCTTATGTTTTATATTTCTTTCTCTCGATACTGTATTTGGATAAGGATGTTAGGAAAAACATATCATAATATTTAAAATAATTGTAAATGTCTATTCCAATCAAAAAATTTGGTAATACTGATGAATAACTAATTGAGGAAATAGCATGTTAATATGACATGCACGCATAGAGTGCAAAAAATGCTAGTTTGATATATGTTCTCACATAAGGACCCATTCTCACCGGACCCTGACCAGTTTAAAAAAAAAAAGTAAAATCCCAAATCTAAAACCCTTTTCACGTCATAACCTACTTTCTCTCTCCTATCTCTTCTCTCTCCTCTCTCCTCTCTCTCATTTCGGTTTCCTACTTCCATGAAGCATTTTTTTTTTCAATATAAATTCAGTGAATTTAGTCCCTGATTATCAGCGAAATTCGACATTCAAGATTAGTTCAATAGACGCACACAATATTGGTGAAGAAGGTTAGTATTTTGTTTAATTCAGTAAAGAGGAAGAAAACGGAAGAAGATACGAGAGGATGATTTATTACAATGGTTGTGGTGCGTGAGGAAAGAGAAAGATAGAATAAGGGTAAATTTTCTCTAAGTTTCAGCAACAATGGTCGAGATTGAGGTTTAATTTGTTTTTAATTTTTAGAATTTGCTTCAATTTGCACTCCAATTTCTTTGACTGAATTTGTTGGTTTTTGAAAAATTCAGTCATAACTCTAATTAGCAATTGGTATAACTCTTAAAAAATGTTCATATAACTCTAAGTAATAAGTGTTATAACTCTAAAGTAATGTTACTATAACTCTAATTAAGAATTGTTATAATTCTAAAGAAATGATCCTATAACTCTAATTTAGTAAGTGTTGTAACTCTATCTGTAAAAATAAGTGTTATAACTCAAAAAAAAAATGTTGTTATAACTCTAATTAGTAGTTGTTATAAATAACTCTAATTAGTAATTGTTATAAATAACTCTAATTAGAAATTGCTAAAACTCGCAAAGAATTGCTTATATGCTGGTAGTAACTAGTGTCTCATATTTGAAGTCCTGAAGCATCAGGTATAATTCTAGAAGATTAGAGTAAAATGTGTTCTTGTTTCTTACCCTTTTGTGTAAAAAGAGTATACCTTTAGTTGATTTTGAAACTAAAGATCCATCAACATGCCACAAACCTACGCCAGATTGTTCTTCGACACTGTAGTATGCATTGCTCTCAAATAAACTTCACAATTGAAATGTTTTCTCTTAATGATAAATTGAATTTGAACAATTTATTTCTGCATTTGGTAAAAATCTGGAGTCTTGAGCTTCATTTTGGCATTTGTCTTTTTATACAAGATAGTAAGCATAAGTTTGATCTGACTTTTAATGTTTTTGCATAATTCATACCTATGAGAAATGCTTTCAGAATCTCCCTAGCAATCTTAAACTCAACATCCAAATTCACTTAGTTGTTAACTCGCTATAGTACTAAGATCATATTATGCCTTGAATGGCATCCAGCTTTGTATACACCAGGATTTGATCCAGTACATTTACTACTACTTGGTAATGGGTATTATCTGCTTTTGGACAAAAATTGGTGTGACCTGGTCTGTGAGCATTTTGTAAAACTTAGTTATTGGTTTGTTTGTAGGGTTTAGTATCTATGAAAATCAAACCTTATAGGACATATATGTGTGCTGGCGCCAAGTCCAGTATATTATTGATATGCTATGGAGTATCATTTATCTACTTGATGGATTTAATTTGGATTTTAGGTGCAAAATCAATTTGGTTTCACTGATGAAGACAACAACGTATGCACATATTGGATACTCTTTAAATATTTTCATAGTTATAATAAAATTAGACATATTAAAGAGTTTCAGTTAGATTATTTCAAAAGCTTCTTTTTGTATACATTATTCATGAAAATATCAAAGTATGCCATTGATTGTCAACAGTGGAGATCACATGCAAGTACCCTATAAGCACATGTCTATGCTTTTTACTTGTACTTTAAAACCTATTAGCTCAAATGGAAGAGCATTGTGCTATGCGCAAGATGTGGGTTCGATTCCCACATAGGTTATAAAATGACAAATTATTAGAAGTTAGAGCCAAGACATAAAGCAGAACATGTTCTACAATAGCACTCATGTACATTAAGAATAGAGTTGAAAATCATATTGTGACTCAAACTAATGTCGTCATTTGTTCCTTCTTTTACCGTCACATCAAGTAAGGCTTATGAGAAATATTAAAAACATCCTAAAAACTAAACAAGACCATGAAAATAATAAGAGCTTGTGTGGGAGTTGAACCCACATTTTGTGTATTTGCACACAAAACACTCACCAATTGAGCTAACAAGCTATCAAGTTGCAACATTTTGATAAGAGTTATATCAAGTATTGGTTAGAGTTGTAGCAACACTTGATTATAGTTATAAAAAATAATAGTTACATGTAAAGAAGGGTCAAACAAACTAGGATGGTTGGTCTTAAAAAATTCAACCAATTTACCTTGGATATTATCTATGCTGTCTCCATTGAGGCCTTTCCAAGGGCAGCTAGTTACTGTATTCACTTTCAAATCAAGTAATAGTTTTGCAGTTGTATGTGACTGTTATCATACAAGAATGAGATTACATAACTGATACCACGTATCAGTAAGAACCTAACACACGATGATGAGAAGTTTGAGTCACCTGAATGAGGCTAAGCATGCCCATAAGTCACATGCTGAAATCCAGGAAGTGAAACGTTAGCCTGTTGAATATGTTAACCTGATCTAATTTTTTTGAAAACACCTGAAAAAAATTTGTAAGAGACTAGAGATCTCTTTAAAATTTATCTTTACCTACCATAATCATCTCTCCAGTTTCTTGAGCTCAAAAGGAATAAAAACACCATAAACATAATTAATTTCAGTAAGATATCAATAATTAATTGAGAATCTATTGAGCAACAATATTATCGAACACATTCTAACATCAAAAAGCATAAAAGCTACCTAGGCAATACTTTACCACTACATTTGGGGATGACTTAGAATTCAAATTCGATGCACAATCAGTTCCTATAACTCTATAGAATTTTTATCATAAGTCTAGTTATCGCTAAATATAATTCTAAACAAGAGTTGTTGTAACTCTAATCAATACTATGCATAAATGTAATTAGTAACTTTAAAGAAGACTTGTTGTAACTCTAATCAGTATTACTAGAACTCTAAACAAGCATTGATATAACTACTAACTACTACTTCCTACAACTCTATAAATCTAAACAAATATTGCTAAAACTCTAACTACTACTACTACGACTGTAGAAGAAGTATATGTATAACTCTAGTGACTAATTCCTATAAAAACTATAGAAGACATAGTATAACTCTAAACAAGCATTGATATAACTATAAAGAGGTACAGCTACAACTTCAATTAATTCTTCCTATAACTCTAAACTAATATGATTATAACTCTAAAGTAGTATGGCTATAATTCTAGTTAGTTCTTCCTATAATTCTAAACAAATGCTGATATAACTAATATTAATTTTCAGAGTTCGAAAGAGCCAAAATCACTTAAATACAACACACACTAAAGAAAACTAGGGAAAACAACAACAACTCAAAAAGATAATCAGAATTCAAAATGACACTGTTTAGATGCTTGATTTCAACCAAAAACAAGTATTGTATTATTCTAAAAGCTCCAATCAAACACCGATAAAGTAGACCTAAAACATATAAATAAACCCAAAAGTGAAACAGAACTCACATAGATTGATCGAAGATAATCAATCAATAAAAAAGGCAAAAAATGAAAAAAAAAAAACAATCAAGAATATAGAAACGAGTTTAGGGCAAAAATATGAAGAAATCCTAAAATAAGCAACGATAATTCCACATATAATATCATCAGATTACTAGCATACACTCGCAAAAAACATGAACAAGCAAAGAAATCTCGAAAGCAAATTATGAAGACGCAAAGAAAAGTTGAAAACAAACTATGAAAAACCAAACGAATTTCGAAAACGAAGAAACTTACGAATTTCAGAAAACAAACTAACCTTCCTGCAATGGATTCCATGAAATTGGACAGAAGGAGATGACAGGTGAGAGAAGACGAGATGAGAGAGACGATATAGTTGGGAAGGAGGAGAATTGAGAGGAGAGAGAAAAATAGGTCTGTCCATGGACAAGGAAAAAAGTAATTTGTGTTAATATTAGTTTGAGATCTTGACCGTTGAAAGAATCTAATCTAAAGACTGTGAATTATTCTCATTTCTCACCTAATTTCCTTTCTCACATGATCTTGCCTATATATATATATATATATATATATATATATAAAACTTCTCAAAAGATTAAATATGTACACAATATACAATAATACCTTTTCATTTGTTTTCTTTGTCC
The DNA here is from genome assembly GCF_026745355.1 of Beta vulgaris subsp. vulgaris. NCBI lineage: Eukaryota > Viridiplantae > Streptophyta > Magnoliopsida > Caryophyllales > Amaranthaceae > Beta > Beta vulgaris. Next base: position 25,317,290 of record NC_079205.1, on the reverse strand, counting down.
CGTTATTAACTTTCAGCTCCCGACAAATTACAGGCTTCATGTGGCAAGTTCCCAATTTGATCGATTTATATAAGTAGATAGTTGTTGTCGTGGACAAATTTTGCTTATGAAATTTGAATAAGGGATATCGACCTAATCACAAAAGCTTGGTAATATTTGTTGCACATAAATTAATTAAAATTAGGGTCAGTAATTTACATTGACATAGGACCGTACAATATATTCAGTTTTTCTACGTAATTTAATTTGCCACACATATTTCTCAAGCATCTAAAAAAAGGTTAAAGTAACTATAAGTTGTACGATATTTTATTATTTATATTTTCTCCATTTGTATTGTCCCTGTTCTTTCAAACGTCTCTTGATTCATCATTCAAAAACATTTACTATATTATAACTAATATGCTAAAATTTAAAATCTTTTTAAATGGTATGATAAGGATTAAAAAAAATATATAAATATTTTAGATTTTAGACTTGTGCTAATTGCAAGAAAAAAAAAATTATTTTTATAAATTTAAGATTTTAGAATGTTTTTCCTAAAACTATCTTGTGAATATTAGCTTGTGATTTAAAGTTTTATAACCGTGTATTGGAAATATTTTTAAACTGGCTTAGGACCCATGTGTTCTATGATTGACGTAGTTAATGTTGTTGTTTCACTATTTTGATAATGACAAATAATTAACTTTGGTTAAATTAGTTTCGTTTTGTTCGTGTGTTATTAGTTTAATTTTATATTATTAGATTTAGTCTTTTTTTTTTGTTTATTTTCTAATCTAGATTTGTTATTTTCTTTTAGGTATTATTGTCTTTTAGATATCACAAATATTATGTTTAATAATTTATGGAGAATTGATTAGGAGGTTAATCAAAAATTAAGTTATAAACCTTATTTGTGTTTGTTACAAACAATTTATATTATGAACGTATATATTGTGAAATTATGTGATTCCATAATATTCTTTGAAGTTAGTTTGTGCGCAACTATTTCAAAATGGTACGTGATATGTAGCCTTCAAAGGCACCAACTAACAGCGCCTAAATAGGAGAGGTTAAGTAGTTCCTAGATTTAAGGAACCACAACAACCCACCTACTTATGAGGCGTGGGATAATGGATACGTGTGTGATAATGGCGGAAGGTGTGGAAATCAACCGCATAACTTCTAACGGATTACAACGGCTAGATCGTGGAAGGAGTAAGGCTGAAAATCAGCTCCACTATGTTCATGGAGAAGATCATGGGAAAGATCGTCTTCTACAAATAGTTTTGTGTAACAATCTTAGAATGTATGCTTTCAGAATTTTAAGTGTAATATTTTTGTGAAAGTATATTCGGTTTTACTCTTCATTCATTATTACTCAGTGTATTAGAGATTAGGTTGAGTGAATCTAAATCTGTAATCATTTTGAGAGAAAAAGAGAAAGAGAAAGAAAAGAGAGAAAGAGAAAAGACTTCGAGTGAAGTCAAGAGAGAAAGTCAATTGTTCAGGGGGAACAAGTTGACAGGGAACCAGTTCCTATAGGAACAGAGTAGGTCCAAGTTTAGGTTGCACAAAAGAGAGTCTTTTGGCCTAAAGTTATTAAAGAGAATTGAGTCAAAATCCCTAGTGGTCAAGGTTTTTCTTCTATTGGGCCTAGGAAGTTTTCCTTGTAAAAATCTCGTGTTCTTATTTCTTTCAGTTTATGCATTATCTCTTTCTTAGATAAGCATTCTTTTATTTCCGCAAAAAGTTATAAAATCTCCTCAACTACAATTCACCCCCCTCTTTTAGTTGCTCAAGTGTTTGTCCTCGACTAACAATTGGTATTAGAGCCTGGTTACTCCAAAATTAGTTAACACTGAGGAGCTAGTTCCTAGAAATGATGAACACATCGCGAGAAAGATTGGAAGAAGGTTACTCAACTCAGCGTCCTCTATATGTTGAATGGCAAGTATTATCCATACTGGAAAAATCGTATGGAAATTTTCATTAAGGCTGAAAATTATCAAGTTTGGAGAGTGATAGAGATTGGTGACTTCGAAGTCACAGAGAAAAATGAAAAAGGTGAAGACATCCCCAAACCTCTCTCCAAATATGACAAGATGACTTCGATAAGATGAGATGAATGAAACTTGGCCAAAAAGATTCTCCACTGTGGCTTGGTCCCCATGAACACAATCGAATCATGGGATGCAAATCGCCAAGCAAATGTGGGAACTTCTTCAAGTTACTCACGAAGGAACAAACGAAGTCAAGAGATCAAAAATTGACATGCTCATGCACAAATATGAGCTATTTCAAATGAAGCCTAAGGAGTCTTCAAGAAATGCACACAAGGTTCTCCAACATAATAAATGAGCAATCCCTAGGGAAGGTCATGACTCCAGAGGAACAAGTACGAAAAGTACTACGAAGTCTACCTCAGGATGACAAATGGATGGCAAAGGTCACTGCTTTGCTTGAAACAAAGATTTCACCACATTCAATATCGAGCAACTTTCCGGTTCCTTGTTGACTCATGAAATACATCTAGGAACTCATGAAGTTGACTCTAGTAGACCTAAAGCTTTGGCTCTCAAGTCTGATGACAAAGGATTGAAACTGATGATGAAGAGGAGCATTGATCGTGAAAAGATTCAAGAAATTCTTCAACAAGAATTACAAAGGAAAAACTTGAAAAAGCCAGGAAGCTAAGCTGTCACAAATGTGGAAGTCCTGACACTTCATAAAGGAATGTCCTCTTGGGAAAATGACAAGGGAAAGGAAAATACAAGGAGAAGGAAAGGAACAACAAAAACCTTTCTCAAAAGTTGATATGAGAAGGGCCATGTTGCTGCCTGGGGAGAATCGATCAGACGAGGAGCAGGAACAACCAGAAGAGGAAACACTCATTTGTGTCTCATGGCAAAGACAGAAGAGAAGAAGACTTGCCAACAAAAGGTACGCATTAATGTTATTGAAGAAGAGTTAAAAGAACTTTCAAAGAATCAATTAATAAAACTTCTTTTGGAAACTTTGGATGACTACAAGGCATTTGCGTTAGAGAAGAAAATTTGAAAAGCCTTAGAAGTCACCAAAGGACATTCAAATTGGTTTAAAACAGTAATGCAAATATGAGGAAAGATTCTTTGAAGTTTTTGATGAAAACCGACGTATTCGAGAAGCTTTTGAAAATGCTAAAAATGAAAATTATTTCTTGAATATGGATATGGCTGAATTGAAACTATTTGTTCCTGAAGGAACCAGTTCCTCTATAAATACCAGATCCGAGTTCGAAAATTAAAATTCGAACATGAAAAAGTTTTAATGAGTATCTGGTACTTAAAGGAAAATGGAATCTTCAAGAACAAAACTTCCTGATCCAGTGAGTTGGATAAAAGTATAAAAATGAAGGAAGGAATGGGTTAGGTTTCAATCACAAGAAGAAAAACAAAGTGAAAAAATATGTTGATCTTCCAAGCAGCCGAATATGCTCTTACTGTGGGAACAGTGGACACTTAGTGTCTGACTGTTCCTCCAGAGAAGAACATATTAAGATGAACACTCGCTTAATTAAGCAAGTGTGGAAAGTTAAGAGAAATACAAGCCCAACAGAGGAACCCAAGTCAGACTGGGTTCCTACCACTGACTATTTTTTGATACAGGCTAAAGTGAGGGGAACAACCTGTGGTACCTCGATAGCGGTTGTTCTAAACACATGACAGGAGATAAAAAGAAATTTCTCTCGCTTTCAGCCTATGATGGAGGAACTGTGACTTCGGAGACAATCTTACGGTAATATTGTAGCTATAGGTAAGGTAGGAAAGTCTAAGTCACATTCCATAGATAATTATATTTTGGTCGAGGGTTTGAAACACAATCTACTTAGTATTTCTCAATTTTGCGACAAAGGGAACAGTGTAAATTTTACTGATGAGTGTTGTGTAGTAAGTAATACAGGAACAGTACCAAGATTCTGGAAGGAACTAGGAAAGGGAAACACTTATGTTGTTGACCTAACCTTGTTCCTAGGAACAACTTAACTTGTTTAAGTGCGTCGACAATGAACCACTTCTTTGGCATAAAAGATGTGTCACGCAAGTATGACTTGCTCCAGAAGCTAAGTGGTAAGGACTTAGTTGTGTTACCAACAATCAAAGTCTCAAATCATGAAGTTTGTGGACCATGTGCAAAAGGAAAACAAGTTAGATCCTCGTTCAAACAGAAGAAGATGGTAAGCACACAAAGTCCTCTTGAATTGATTCATATGGACTTATGTGGCCCTGTTCGAATCCAAAGCGATCTGGTAAGAGATATGTACTTGTTATAGTTGATGATTTTTCAAGATACACTTGGGTTATTTTTCTTCATAGCAAAGACGAGACATTTGATGAATTTGTCAACTTTGCTAAAAGAACACAAAGAATAAGTGGTTTTAAAATTAAGCATTTGCGTTCTGATCATGGTAAGGAGTTTGAAAACTCCAAATTTGATGAGTTTTGCAATTGTAATGAAGGACTTGACCACAACTTCTCAGCTCCTAGACTCCACAACAAAATGGCGTGGTGGAGAGGAAGAATCGCACTTTGGAGGACATGGCAAGAACAATGATAATAGCAGCAATCTTCCGAAGAAATTTCTGGGCTGAAGCAGTAACACGGCATGCTATATATAATAGAGTCATGCTAAGACCCATTGTCCTGAAGACCCCTTATGAGCTACTCAAAGGAAGAAAACCCAATATCTCATACTTTAGAATCTTTGGTTGTAAATGCTTTGTACATAACAATGGTAAAGACAATTTAGGAAAGTTTGATGCTAGAAGTGATGAGGCTGTTTTTATTGGATATGCTTTAAATAGTAAAGCATATAGAGTTTACAACAAAAGAACAATGTGTGTTGAGGAAAGTGTCCATATTATTTTCGATGAAACTAATCCCTGCAAGAACTAAGTCATGAAAATGACTTTGAAATTGAACTGACTCGTTATGAGGAGTCAGTGAACCTTGATGAGGAACTAACACCTGCAGGTGCCGACAAAAAGCATATTCCTGAAGAAGAGATTATTGTTCCTGATCATGTCATACAGGAGGAACAGGCAGAAGAAATTCATCCAGAAAATGAAACAAATGAAGATCCTCAAGCTGGAGGAGCAGAGACAAGGAGATTTGAACCAAGACCATGGAAACACCTGAAATCCTATCCTTTGGATCTAATCGTAAGTGATATTGAAAAGGGAACTCAAACGAGATCCCAACTGAAAAATTTTGTGCTTTCCAAGCCTTTTTGTTCTATGACAGAACCACGAGATCACAATGATGCCCTTCTGGAGTCTGACTGGATAAATGCCATGCAAGAGGAACTGAATGAGTTCCAAAGGAAAAAGGTCTGGCATCTTGAGACCAAGCCAAAAACCAAAAGGTGATTGGGCTAAATGGGTCTTCAGGAACAAGCTGGACGACATGGAACAGTCATAAGAACAAAGCCAGACTCGTAGCCAAAGGGTATAATCAACAAGAAGGTATTGACTTCGATGAAACCTTTGCTCCTGTAGCTAGAATAGAAGCAATAAGAATTTTGATTGCCTTTGCTGCATTCATGGGTTTTAGGTTGTACCAAATGGACGTCAAATGTGCCTTTTTAAATGGTATTTAATAGAAGACGTCTATGTGGAACAACCTCCTGGATTTGAAAACCCTGATCTTCCTAACCATGTCTATAAGCTAGATAAAGCTCTTTATGGGCTTAAGCAAGCTCCTAGATCATGGTATGAAAGACTTTAAAATTCTTACTTTCTAATGATTTTATACGAGGAAAAGTTGATAGACCCTGTTCCTTAGATCCAAAGGAACAGACATCTAGTGGTTCAGATTTATGTGGATGATATAATTTTTGGTGCAACTAACGAATCTCTTTGTAAGGAATTTGTAGTTAATGCGTAGTGAATTTGAAATGAGCATGATGGGGAATTAAACTTCTTTCTCGGCTTGCAAATCAAGCAAACTAAAAGAGGAACAATGATCCATCAAAAAAATATGTAAAGGAGTTATTGAAAAAATATGGCTGGATCAAGCAAAAACAACCATACTCCAATAGGAACGGTACAAGGTTAGATGAGGACCAAAGTGGTAAGTCCGTAGATCAGAAACTCTATAGAGGTATGATTGGTTCCTTACTTTATCTAACTGCTAGTAGGCCTGATATTTCCTTTAGTGTTGGTTTATGTGCTAGATTCCAATCAAATCCTAAGGAATCTCATTTGACAGCGTCAAAGGATCTTAGATATTTGAAAGGAAGTGATGATCTTTGTTTGTTCTATCCTCGAAGTGACATCTTTGATCTAGTAGCTATCTGATGCTGACTATGCTGGAGACTTGGTGAATCGTAAAAGCACTAGGTATTGCCAGTTCCTAGGATCAAGCTTAGTTTCTTGGAGTTCAAAGAAGCAAAAACATGTTGCTCTTTCACACCGAAGCTGAATAGTGGCAGCTGCTGCATGCTGTTCTCAGGTATTATGGATCAAGCAACAGGTACGTGACTTTGGCATAAAATTTAAGTGTTCCTATACTCTGTGATAATACTAGTGCCATATGCATTTCCAAGGATCCAGTTCATCACTCTAGAGTCAAGCATATTCACATTCGTCATCATTTCCTAAAAGACAATGTAGAAAAGGGATTAGTCAAAGTTGATTTTTGTCCAACTGAAAATCAAATAGCTGACATATTGACTAAACCTCTATCTAGGGACAGGTTTGAAAAGATACGCTTGGAACTAGGAATGATAAGAATTGTTTAAATGTACAAATGATGTTAATTCCCCAAGAATTGTTTCTTACAAGTATGCCTGCAACTTTCATGAATAAATTTCATACACCTAGGGTCAAGTATAAGGACTCACATTAGTCTTTGAATATTACCCTTATTGTCCTTGCACATATTTGGTACGTAGTAGTTTGTACATTATGGACAAATTTTATCATATGCAAGAGTATTTTTATTTTTCTCTTTTCTTAAATTTTCCTCCCAATTTCCTTGTTTTTTTTTTCTTTTCACACCTCAAATTCTGTAAATAAATGCGTTGACATGTATTATTGCCACAATTACACGTTCAGTTAATCTCAGTTAAATAAGAAATTCATTAAATCTTCCAAAACCCAATAAACCGTTTCATTAAACCTAACCTTCTATTTACTTTCACACGATCATCATTACTTTATAACCAACCCATCACATCACTGACCCCTCACAACTTCCCACTCTCACAAATAAATTCATCTCTCTCTCATCTCTCATCTTCAACCTCCCTCCAAAACCATTTCACCATGTCTTCTCACAGTAAAAATACCGGTGATAACGAAAATTTTCCCAGAGAGAAAACACCATCACTTGACGAAATTAGCGCTCAAGAATCATCCAAGACACGAGAAGATTCAACTGGGTTAAAATCAGAATCCTCTGCTCCTGTTTCTCTCTCTCCGAAACAAGAAGAGGGCGAAAATGAAGCTGAAAGTGAACAAGAAAAAGAAATTACTGTTCCTACGAAGAGAGGTAAGAAAATAAAATCGTCCCGATTTCTTGTGGGTTTCTGTATTGATGTTGCATGGTGCAAAAAGTCCAAGTGGACGGAACTGTTGAATATATTAAAGTTTCAAAAATGGTGGAAAATTGTCAGTTTAGATGAGGGTTTATATGAAAAAGAAATGAAAGAGTTTTGTTCAAGTTTTAATATCACTGAGGGCGTATGTGTGAGTGTGGTGAATGGATGTGTTGTCACTTTAACTGAAAAGAAGTTGGGGACTGGTTTGATGTCCCAATTGAGGGTTATAAGGAGTATATTAAGGGTAGGGCAAAACTTAACATCAATGGAGTCTCAAATGATAAAATTCTTACTTTCTTTAATAGAAATTCGAATGCATTATCTTTAGATCAAAAAGAACTATCCCCCTTTCATAAACTGTTATTCCAATTTGTGTGGCGTTTTATCTTACCCCGTTCCTCAAAAAGAACACAGGCCAGTCTAATGGATCTTTCCATTATGTACTGCCTTGCCAATAACATCAAAATCAACATCCCTTCTTTGATTATTTCACATCTCTCTCACTGCAATTCACATAACACAAAAGTTGGCTATGGAAACTTTCTCTCCACCATCTTCAAAAATAGCAAAGTCAAATTGCCTGCCAGTCCCTCCTTCTGTCTTGAACCTGAAAATTACCTCACCAAGGACACCCTGTCGAGACTTAGCTTAAGGTTGGCCAATGGGAAGCTGGATTTTGAGAGGGAAGAAACGCCGGTTAAGGTGAAAGTGGGTGGTAAGAGAAAGCTGGGGGAAGAGGGAGTTTCTAGCAGGTCTGTGAGGAAGAGTCAAAGGATTGCTGGGTCCAAGCCTCTGAAGGAGCAGGATCAAGGTGAAATTGTGTTTATTCACCTAGACACGGATCCAGTTCCTTCCACCACTGTTAATTTTACCTTGTTATCTACTACTGGGCTCAACAAAATGCTCCGGGAAATTCAAGACTCTCTGTCCCTACTGCACACCAGGATCAATGTCATAGAGGCCACTGTCTCTTCTCTGGATTCTCGGCAGCAACAATAACTGATGGCCACTAAGAATGCTAATACGGGGATCAGGAACAAAGTTGATGGTGTTGTCTCCAAAATTGATTTTGTGGTCTCCTCTCTTTTCAAGCGACCTAAGCCCTAATTTCTTTTAACTTTGAACAATTGGACAAGTTTTTCTTGTGGCTGTAATTATTGTTAAACGATCTCTTTTAATTCTCTCTTTATGTGTCCCTTTGAGACACATGAAGCACTTTAATCTCTGCTATTTTCTGCTTTACTCTTGAGCTCTGCATATTGATTATACTCTGTTGTCCATATTGCTACTCTCTACTTGCTTATTTTTGTGCTTGGATGGCTAATATTATAAGATACTTGTTTGAGCAACTTGCTTGATGCCTAGACTGTTGACTCTCTAGTGCTGCAGGTTCATCACTTGGATTTGATAATGACAAAATGGGGAAAGAGATATTGTTGGTATAATAAAAAAAAAGTTTATCTTAGTTCCTAATTAGTTCCTATGCATGTTTTTCTCATCCCTGTTCCCAGTCGAGCCTGAGTCTGTTCCCAGTCTTAGTTGAGTCTACTTAGGTTTACGTTGTGTGTTATATTTTTTTTTTTGTGCGATATATTTTTTTTAATTTTTTTTTGGTTTGATTTGTCTTTTCTTCTCTTAAAGAAAAACATAAATTTTTTTTTCCAATTATTTGGCATCATCAAAAAGGGGGAATATTGTTGTTTCACTATTTTGATAATGACAAATAATTAACTTTGGTTAGATTAGTTTCGTTTTGTTCGTGTGTTATTAGTTTAATTTTATGTCATTAGATTTAGTCGTTTTTGTTTTGTTTATTTCTAATCTAGATTTGTTATTTTCTTTAGGTATTATTTCTTTTAGATTCACAAATATTATGTTTAATAACTTATGGAGAATTGATTAGGAGGTTAATCAAAAATTAAGTTATAAACCTTATTTGTGTGTTACAAACAGTTTATATTATGGACGTATATATTGTGAAATTATGTGATTTCATAATATTCTTTGAAGTTAGTTTGTGCGCAGCTATTTCAAAATGGAACGTGATATGTAGCCTTCAAAGCACAACTAACAACGGCTAAATAGGAGGGTTAAGTAGTTCCTAGATTTAAGGAACCACAACAACCCACCTACTTATGAGGCGTGGGATAATGGATACGCGTGTGATAAGGGGGAAGGTGTGGAAATCAAACGCATTACTTCCAACGGATTGCAACGGCTAGATCGTGGAAGGAGTAAGGCTGAAAATCAGCTCCACTATGTTTGTGGAGAAGATCATAGGAAAGATTGTCTTCTACAAATAGTTTTGTGTAACAATCTTAGAATGTATGCTTTCAGAATTTTAAGTGTAATATTTTTGTGAAAGTATATTCGGTTTTACTCTTCATTCATTATTACTCAGTGTATTAGAGATTGGGTTGAGTGAATCTAAATCTGTAATCATTTCGAGAGTAGAAGAGAAAGAGAAAGAAAAGAGAGAAAGAGAAAAGACTTCGAGTGAAGTCAAGAGAGAAAGTCAATTGTTCAGGGGGAACAAGTTGACAGGGAACCAGTTCCTAGAGGAACAGAGTAGGTCCGAGTTTAGGTTGTACAAAAGAGAGTCTTTTAGCCTAAAGTTATTAAAGAGAATTGAGTCAAAATCCCTAGTGGTCAAGGTTTTTTTTTTTATTGGGCCTCGAAAGTTTTCCTTGTAAAAATTCTCGTGTTCTTATTTCTTTCTAGTTAGTTTATGCATTTATCTCTTTCTTAGATAAACATTCTTTTATTTCCGCAAAAAGTTATAAAATCTACTCAACTACAATTCAACCCCCTCTTTTAGTTGCTTAAGTGTTTGTCCTTGACTAACAAATGTCATAGTGGATCATGTGATTTATGATTTTATTTTTAAAAGAAAAAGTTGATTAGATCTTTGCTCCGCCTACTGCTTTTTCTTAAAGGCCTAGATAAAATCATAATTCAAACCATCACCGACACTCAACCATACACCCGCTTCCAGCAGTCCTACTCTTACCCCCCCCCCCCCCCCCCCCTCTCTCTCTCTCTCTCTCTCTTTCTCTTGTTGCCCTCATGCAGCATCGCTTTTCACCGCCACAGGCCACTATATTATCATTTTTATTTGCCTAAGTTAACAAATATTTATTGTTAAATTTTTTGCTGTTTAACTTATCTTTAAAAATATAGTTTGAAGATTTTTGTAACTTATCGTTCTTGTAGAAAAAAAGATAACATAGATTCTAACGGTTGTTTCATCTCCTTCAATTTTATACTTACTTTATGGAATGAGAATGTAAAGAGGAAAAAGCAACAAAACATGAAATGTTGATACATAAATTTTCTGGAATGGGAAGATAATGCATCAATAAAATATGAATAATTCACCGAATAGTGCGGAGATTTATACAATTGTAATAGCTGAATCAATGCCTCATATAATGTGATAGCCGAATTTCAAGCAATTTTAATTTAGGCTAATTGTAATTTATGAGATTAATAATGTGATAATATATATATTTTTTGAAATATTATGAGAAATACGAATTTTATCTCTTAAATATAGATATTAGTTTTGCAATCATATTCGTAATTATCTATGAAATGAGTTTTCTAAATTTGCTTAGAATTGTTTTGTGTTTTAATGATCCACTTTTTAAGTATTTGAGCTTAATAAGACCATGTTATTAAACTACATCACTTCATTAAAGCCCAAACCCAATCCCTGTTTTTGTTTACCAAATTCGGCCATTTGTTCTTTCTTACTCTCATTCGTGTCTTGAGCTGTCAAAAGTGCTAGGCTTTAAACCCTTCCATATTTCCTAAACAAAAGTTAGAAATGCAAGTCTAACATTTAGATTAATTACCTAAATCACCTACCAACATTGGTGGATCCAGGAATAGCAATGATCAAAACCTAACATTACAACATTAAAATTCAGGATTAATTATATATAAAAAAAAAGAAACTATTGTGATGAAATTTTTAATCAAATAATCTATCTATATATGATATACACCAACTACAAAAAAAACCTATATGATCCTGATTATTATTATATATAAATATATTTTGGGAAGCCGCTATCAAGTATAAGGATTCAATATTATAGACGTATGCATAAAGGTGAGGTAATATTGTTGAATATAATGTCAAACAGTTCAAGTTTTTCTTAAAAAAAGGTGCACCGAAATCTTTTTATTATAAATATTTTATGATATGACCAATAGCTTATACGACATTATTGACAACCTTTTGCATTGATTATCTCCTCTAACTTTTGTACATTATGACCAATAACAAAAAAAAATCATGAGAAACACCAAAAAAACCTGATTAGCACAACGATTATTTTTACATATGATGTATTTGTGAAGCTCTAGAATTACTCAGTGAACATGAGTTTGCCACATAGGATTTAGGATTTTACTTTAGATAATAGTATAGATCACAATGAAGATTCATCCACTTTGTACCTAAATATAGGTTAGGGTTTAGAGATAAATATAATTATTTTATAACAAAAAGAAGATTCATCCACCATGTACCTAAATATATATATTAGGGTCCAGGGATAACTATAATTATCTTAAAATAGCACTAAATGTAAGAGTGTTACGTTTTCAATTTTGACCCTCACTTTTTTTAATAAAAAAACGTGTCAATCTACATGTTCATTTATCCCTTAATAAATTTATTTGAACCTAATAAATTGCCCAAACACGATCTCATATATTTTCAACAATTTAGTAATTAGATATTTGGGCCTACTGGATGTACACTATAGAAATATGTGGTTTAATAACTCTTGTCAAATAGCCAAATTAAAATCAAGCAAATAATAATGCATTCAACATTATTTTGTACTTTAATTATTTAGAACATACATATAGATGTGCTTTATTTTGTATGTTATTGAAAACATACATAAAAATAATAACATAACAATATGAAATAACGCCACAAAAGATAAGCAACCAACATTTTGGCATTAATCAACCAAAAATATAAAATCATGAGAAAGTCCAAAAAAAACATGATAAGCACATTCTTCATCCCAATCAACATAGGTTATAAGCATATCCTACATTTGCTTCAAGTATTTTAGAAATTTCTTTTGTCCTAACTCCATGTTTATTTAAAAAAAACAGTTAAAAATATTACGAAAACATTAAACGAATAAATCATGGATCTCTAAATAATCGAATACCTACCTCAATATTTTTATTTAATAGAAAGTCAATTTGCTTGTCCCAGAGAGTGACAGTTATGTATCCACTCTTGTCCTTAATTGTAACTTTTATTGACATGCTGTAGAAAATTTAGATACAAAAATACGTTAGTGCACATATTAGTAAGTTATTATAAACGTACATTAACTTGTAATATAGGTATGTTTACCATTTCTTTGGTGGCAAATTCTTATTGTGGCACATGTAGCAAATATTATGTGGCCCCACGTAATTTAATAATGTATTAAACAAAACACGAATCAATCCATTTGATACTATCGATGTTTACATGGATTAATCGGCCAACGATTCGACAACATATTTCATGCATTAATAGTATAAATATTGTTATACATATTAAAATATCAATAAACATAATCAAAATAAAAAAGATATTATATTGGAATTGCTGTAAATTAAACTTGACATACAAGGTTCATGTTAATAAATTTATTAATTGTTGTCCTCGTTGCATTAGATATCTTCAGTGTCATATTTAATGGGGAGATGCTTCTTTTTATCCAATTGACTTTGTGTCGGGAAAAACTGTCAGTAAGAAACCTGTTACAACTTAATTTAAAAGATAAGTAAATGTAAACATTTAAAAGAACTTAGATACATGTAAGTTCCTTACCAACGCATTATTCCCGTTGCTTTTTTACACCTTGAATTGCATGTTATAGTTGTAGCACTTCCACAATGTAATGAAGATATACCTAATATAATAAAAATGTAGGGACATATAAAATAATGGGATTTATAAAAATTATTTTCAAACAAACAAAGAAAATTTATAATGATATTAATAGTGATATACAATTACCATAATTCCTTGTGACAACTAATCCACAAATAAGGCAACTGATTGAATCTTTAAGGTTGTCCAATGCATTGGGACCAAATATAAAATGGCTTGAGATAGTCAACATAACTGCCATGCAACTAATTCATAGTACATGGAAATCATCATTTTACATTAAAAAAAAGAATAGATCCAATAAACATATTGTGATAAGTAAAAAAAATATTACCTTCTATCAATTAGTGCAATATTTTGTAGGTATGTCACTCCATCTTTGGCCAAGGTGATAGAACTCGCGTATACAATGATACCTAGCATTAATAAAAATTAGGCTAAGTAATTATTTTAATGCATTTAAAGTAGAATAATGATACCACTGATATTGTAATAGTTACCTACTTATAAGCATGATTTTAACATCTGTAAGGTTGTTAATTTTGCAAAGGCTAATGACTCTTTTGGATGTAGGGAGTCTTTGATTGTTTGCTTTCATTTTTGAACTATAAAATAATTAGGATTTTATGTTTTGACACTCTCCTTAAAAAATAAGGTGAAAGATATGGACTATGTAGAGGTGATTATATTTGCATAAATCAAGTAATTTTAATGGGTAGATTAAATCATAAATTCACCTAATTTAGGGGATTTTAATTGATGCATTAAAAAAATAGCATTTAAAAAAATATCTAGATTCAACCGGCAATTAAAAATAGCATTAAAAATTTACCAAACTTGACAATGATCATGGAACTAATTAGGCATGATTTGGTGAGATTTGAACGACAGTTATATGGTGAGGTCAATGCCCATAGCAACCACGTTGCCACTTGTGCAAGAAATAGGTTGTGCTGACATGGCATAAAATTCATTTACACTTGACATGTGGATGAAAGAGATGTGGACATGACACGTAGGCAAATTTTTCTAGGTTTATATATATATATATATATATATATATATATATATATATATATATATATATATATATATATATATATATATATATATATATATATATATATATATATATATATATATATATATATATATATATATATAGAAGTGAGTTCATATGAGAATGCATACTTATATGAGAAATGAGAATGAATTTTACACGCTATAACTCTTATGAAACAGTGATGTAACTCTAATGAAAAAGTGATGTAACTCCAAAAACGAAATATTTGAATTTTCAAAATTCAAAAAGAACAAAAAAAATTTTGAATTCAAAATTTTTTAGAGGGTTATAACTCTAATGAATAAGTGTTGTAATTCTAAACCAATCGTATGATTGAGATTCATTCTCATTTCTCATGTAAGGAGCATTCTCATGTGATCTTGCATATATATATATATATATATATATATATATATATATATATATATATATATATATATATATAGACTAGGTTTTAAACCATGCAAAATGCACGGAATTTTTTTTATTTATAAATTTTATGATTTTATAATGTTTAATTTCTCCCAAAATCATGGGATGAATACTAGATCGTGATTTAAATTTTTTATGATCATATTGTTTATTAGGAATATTTTAAAACTGACTTATAACCCGTGCATTCAATGACTGATGTAGTTAATATTTTCGTGCGACGTTGACTGAAAAAGTCTCTGCTCTACCCATTGCTTCACATTGAGGATCAAATAAAATCACAATTCGCTCCATTATTGGGATTCAATCATGCAACCACTTCTTTTCCTACTTTCCACAGTCCCTCTCACCCCCACTCTTTTGTTGTATTGAGATCTCGTGATCTTTATCACAAATAAAATTTCAAACCCTAATACTGGTAACTCTTGATATGACTAACTGAACCCATGTAAATCACAAACCAAAAATGGAGATTTAAAACATAGCTAGAATTGTTATATTTAATTGAACCTTTCTCCTGAATTTGGGCAATGTCATATTTAAATAAAATGGAGATTTATTCGTAACATTGCTACATTCGATCAATTGAATCTTATGTTATTAAAGAAAAAAAGTTCTCGTTCAATACCAGATTTATTCGAAAAAAGTTATCCAAAAAGTTTGACCACAGACTCATCAAACTTTAAGACATCTCATGCTTACATAGAGATGCCATATACCAGTTAAGATAGCATATTATTCCTAGCGAATTTTAAATATTACGATGTGATATTTTGTACAATGAAAGGGGTCCCATTGTTATTATACTAAACTTTAAGACATCTCATGCTTGTTGTTACAATTAGGCTACCCTCCTTTAAGTTTTACAAACCTCATGAGCCAAGTAAAAGTTAACTTTTGTTGAGAATTTGTTATCTTTCTTTATCTATTTATATATTGGCTAATTCATTTTTTAGTTGATAGTTTAATATTAGGTGTTAGTACATAAGATGTTTATTCTTTTGTGCAAGCTAAGTGTTAGCACATAAGATGTTTATTCTTTTATGCAAGCTAAGTGTTAATACATAAGATGTTTATTTTTATGTTATACATGAGGTGCTAATATCAATTATTATTGATTTTATCGTGGATCGTGTTTTGTATTGCTAATCACATTGTAACTCACTAATAATTATTGTCGTTTTATGGGATACATCGTAGTCTTTGTAATATGATGGCCCACGATTTTATAGTTTGCAATGAACTTATAATTTTGATGGTATATGGATATGTGGTCAACGATCTTATAATTTGAACTTTTAAAAAAAAATCTATAATACAACTTATTGTATGATTAATATATACGTCCCTTGGTAAACTTTAAGTTTAATATTATAATCTGTTAAGACTTTTGTTTTTGGGTTTAAGAAGAGAGTACAACATGTTCATTTAAATAGTTGTAATACCTTAAGTAGTACCTAAAATATCAGCTTCTTGCTATAAGTTTATTTCTTAATTAGTGCCAAAATATATGATTAGTAACTAAAATACCGAATTTAGGGGATATGAATTTTTATTTAGTTTCTAAAATACCGTATTTAGGGGATATGCTTTTTTTAATTAGTGCCTAAAATATCGGATTTAGGAGATATATTTTTTTTGGCAGTTTTATGATGCATAAGTAATTACTAATTAATAGCAATCGAATCCTAAAATTTAGTTGATTTACATTCCATAACAGAGAACTTTCTTAAATAGCTTTTCAATTATACGCCTAAAAAAAAAAGTAATGTATAACAGAAATATTTAAACACAAATACACGTGGCAAAAAATTGTAAAAGATATTACAAAGGATTGCTTTATAGTATTATATAGATGTGAGAACAAAATATATGTTTAGAACATGCACAACACTTTTTAGAACATATTCAATACTTTTAGAACACTAGTTGTCGGCTCCCCGAAGATTGCACAATTAACCGGTGAAATGATTGCTTAATTATCTTGGTGCCAGTTTTTTTTTTTTTGGGAAAAACTCGCTACAATTTGGTTCCTATCTCTTTTTCTTTTGGTCTTCACGACTCTTTTACTCCTCTAGTCTTCTTCTTTTCTTTTGTTTTTTTTTTTCTTTTTTCTTTCTTTGGCATCCTTGTGGATTCCTTTTTAGAATCTTCCTGTTATAGTGTTTCCAATTCTCACGTTCAACTTAGATGGAAGCCTTTTATAATTCTCTTGTTTTTCCTATAATAAAAAAAACACAACTTGTTAAGCTAATTATTTGGTATAACATAATATGAAAATATATATCCACAATTTAAGAAAAGTAGGGAAAAATATAAAAATAACATATAAAGGACAAATATCAGACTAAAATTATAACTTATTACACACTTATCAAATTTCTCCACACTTAGGCTTTAATCACCCTCAAACAAAATACTACTAAAATAAATTTTTTTAAAAAAACTATACTCGGAAAGCAATAAACCTAACTCACTGTCAAATTTGATATGTGTCTTTAAGTACACAAATTAAGGATTTGTAATAATACCTATCTTAACCTCAAAAATATAAACATAGTAAAGGATAAGTAGGGTCGAACTCAAGGAGAGACTAACTAATTCACTAAAATCAAAGTTTAACTAAGTTTGGAATACAAATATTATATACAAAGTTACACTATTTGTAACACCCCCAAATTTCTCTCTTTATAAAGAATATATTTTAATATAAACACTTGAGAAACTTGAGAGTATTACCGCCACGTGATAACGTTAAAGGCTAAAACTACTAACTACTAAATTAACAATGCAGCGGAATTAATAAAATAACTTCTCTTTATTGATAAATAAAAATTTATTATTGTTTCAACTAAGACAAAGGGAAATATAAAACATAATGACTACTAACTAAGCTATGTAGTAATCCTCACTAGCTCCCCATATGTAGTATGCATCAGTCAACCTGAAAAATCTGCTCACCAAAAGGATCATCACAGGGACAAAGCCATAAAACAAACAAAACAAAATGCGTGTCAGTAAAAATACTGAGTACATGTATATGCGGAAACTTAAACACTCTATTAAACATTCAAAAGAATATTCATATAAACCTTTCTTGAATACTTATAAATTCCTTGGATACTTGTATACTATAAAGTATATAACTTTAATAAAACTCCTTTTTCCTTGCCTAAGTACCTTTCCTAAAGTGTGCACACCCCCCAAGTTTAGTATTCCTTACTGAGTCTATTACGAGGGGAACTACCTTGTCCACATGACTTATACAAAAAGTACATGGGTAAAATATAATAGCTACCGTTCTTGCTAATAAATAACAAGCCGTGGCCTCTTTATAATTGTGATCATAAAAGATCATATAACTAAGAAAAATCTTTCGGAAATAATCCTCCTTTAAAAGAATAGTAATTCTTTTATAAAACTTTAGCCATATAAAAGACATAATATTAATAACTTGCTCATATCAAATAATCTTTCTTTGTAAATAATAATAATAGTACTTATAATTTTAGCCCAATAGTGGCGTAATATAGCGACTTGTTCACAAAATCCTTGAAACTAATTTTACCATACTCTAAGATTTGTAAATTGATGAGATCATAAGTCAAACTAACAATGTAATCTGAGCACTATAATGTTGTACTACTATGCTATATCGACGCATGGAATTTCACAAAAGTTCATGAGCAGGTAACTAAGACAAGTGTGCATTAATAAGTTTTAAAGATCAATTACATGATCTAACTTTTAGAATAATAACAGGTTTCAAAGTCCAAAAAGATGTACTACTAGATCCTTCTAAAAAAAACGGTTACGTAATATAACATTAGACTAATAGCAAGAACTACTAACATGCTTATGGTAAGTTTATAAATTTAACGCATTCATCAAAACTCATAAATTAAAGTTAATAATAAAACTCATAAAAACATGTCTTTTAATCCACACTAATAACCCTATAAACATGATACTAGGTATGCAGAATAATATATAGAAATCTACATATACACGCACCTTCAAAATAATAACTAATAGGGAGGAAAATAGAGAAGGTAGGCTAAGAGGGAGAGAGAGTTTAAACTTGAGAAAATAGATTTATTCCTCAAATTTGGTGTGTAGAATATGGTGGGTGGAGACCCCTATTTATACTAGTTGGGGTAAATAGGATAAGAATAGGAATAGGAACTAAAAGATAGATTTTTGAGAAAGATAATTAATGTTAGCTAGGATAAAATATCTTTTATGATAATATAGGTAGAATAGAGGAATATTCCACAAGATAAATAGTCTAGATGCTAATTAACCAAAAGATAAACAACCAAATAACCAAAAGATAACAAATAACCAAGTAGGCAACTAATCACAAACTTCACGCTGTGCGTGAGTTTGCTTTGTGATAAAGTTTTTTTTTTTATTTTTTTATTTATTTTTTTTTTTTTTCTTTTATAAACCTTTTGTAAATTCTTTTTGAAATTTCTTTTTAAAATATCTTCTAACTACTTGGATTACAAGTTATAAACTTAGGCCCAGTATATAATTTGGGCTAGAATTTATTTGAAAACCCATAATTTAATACAAAGGCCTATTTAAAGCCTTAATAATTAATAAAAGCCTTTTTAGTATATAAAACCTTTTAAAAATATAACTAATAACTTACTAAAAATACGGAGTATTACAGACTACCCCCCTTAAAAGAAGTTTCGTCCTCGAAACTTAATGCAAGCAATGCAAGAGACAAAGCAAGTAAGACACTATACCACCAACTTCCTATAAAAGTAAGTTGATTCTCATAATAGCTCATAAAAATCCAAACAATATGGTTCTAAGTCAAACGCGCGAAACTCTATCGCATTCTACCCCCGTAAAAGGAGTTACGTCCCCGTAACTCTACTACTAACCTTCTGCAAACAACTCTGGATATTTCTTTCGCATGTCAGCCTCTGCTTCCCATGTTGCTTCTTCAGACTTCTGATTAGACCAGAGCACCTTAACAATTTTAACATCCTTATTCCGGGTACTTCTAACCTTACTGTCTAAAATCTTAATAGGCCTTTCTTCATAAGACAAGTTCATCAATTTGAACTGTTTCAGGTTGCAACACATGCGATTTATCTGGGATATACCGTCTCAACTGGGATATATGGAACACATTATGAACACGGCTTAATTCACTGGGTAGTGCTAGCCTATAGGCCACTTTTCCAACTCTATCCAATATTTCATATGGGCCTATAAACTTAGGGCTGAGCTTCCCTTTCTTTCCAAACCTCATCACACCCTTCATTGGTGATACTTTCAAAAGCACTTTTTCGCCCACTTCATATTCTTCTTCCCTACGCTTCAGATCAGCGTAACTTTTCTGACGATCTTGGGCTGCCTTAATCTTTCCTTGGATCATCTTAACCTGTTGCACGGTCTCTTCAATCAATTCAGGCCAAGTACAACTGTTTCACTTATATCGTTCCAACATAATGGGCTTCTACATTTCTACCATATAAAGCCTCGAATGGTGCCATGCCTATACTTGAATGATAACTGTTATTGTAGGAGAACTCTATCAAATCGAGATGATCTTCCCATGAACCCTGATATTCCATGACACAAGCTCTTAACATATCTTCTAAGGTTTGTATGGTCCTTTCAGTCTGACCATCAGTGGCTGGGTGAAAAGCAGTACTCATTAATAGCTTCGAACCAAAGGCTTGCTGTAGCTTCTGCCAGAAGTTAGACAAAAATCTGGAATCTCGATCAGACACAATATCTTTCGGTACTCCATGTATTCTCAATACATGCTTGATATAGGCCTTAGCTAGTTGATCCATCGACCATGTTGCCTTCATAGGTATGAACACTGCAGACTTGGTCAACCTATCGACAATTACCCATATCGTATCATTCCCAGATTTACCCTTAGGTAAAGCAACAACGAAATCCATCGAAATGGAATCCCACTTCCATCCTGGCACATCTAAAGGTTGGACTTTTCCTTGGGGTCTTTTATGTTCACTCTTCACCTTTTGACATGTTAAGCATTTGGAAACAAATTCAGCTATGTCCAACTTCATACGAGCCCACCAAAAATTCTTCTTTAAATCCTTATACAACTTATCACCCCTGGGTGCATCGAATATGGAGAATTATGACCTTCCTCCATGATTTTCAATTTCAAATCTTCACAAGCTTCGGGTATACACCACCTTCCTTCCATTCTTAAACTTCCATCTTCATGAATTTCGAAGTCTCCAGCATGACCCTCCCTCACCTTTTCCTTTATTTTTTTCATCTTTTCATCTTTTAATTGAGCTTCCCTAATTTGATCAAACATCGAGGGTTGCAGGGTCAATGCACTAAACATTTTCTCTACTTCTCCATATTGCATAACTTCAAGATTCATCTTCTGAAAGTCTAAACACAGTTGATCTGCCACCACCATAGTGCTTAAGGTATGACTTGTCTTCCTACTCAAGGCATCTGCCACTACATTGGCTTTCCCTTCATGGTATTGGATATCCAAATCGTAGTCTTTTATGAATTCTAACCATCTCCTTTGCCTCATATTCAAATCCTTTTGGGTGAAAATGTATTTCAAACTCTTGTGATCTGTGTATATCTTACATGTCACCCCATACAAATAATGACGCCAAATCTTTAAAGCAAAGACTATTGCGGCTAACTCTAAGTCATGAGTAGGGTAGTTGACTTCATATGGTTTTAGTTGTCTTGATGCATAAGCAATGACTCTTCTATTTTGCATTAAAACACACCCTAGACCATGTTTAGATGCATCACTATATACTTCATAAGTATCACTCCCATCAGGCAAGGATAACACAGGGGCTGTGGTTAGTCTTTCCTTTAGGATGGTGAAGGCTTTCTCAATTCTGGGCTCCAAATAAACTTGGACTCCTTCTTCATAAGGTTGGCATTGGTCGGGCTATTTTCGAGAAATCCTTAACAAAACGTCTGTAATAACCTGCCAGACCTAGAAAACTTCTTATATCAGTCACATTCTTTGGAGTAGGCCACTCACTAACGGCTTCAATCTTTGCTGGATCAACGGCAACACCCTCTTTAGATATGACGTGGCCTAGAAATGCCACTTTTTCCAACCAAAACTCACACTTCGAAAACTTTGCATACAATTGCTTCTGCTGGAGGGTTGACAAAATTATTCGGGTGTTTTCATGCTCTTCTTTATTCTTAGAGTAAACCAATATATCATCTATAAATACTACCACAAATTGGTCTAAGAATGGCTTAAAAATTCTATGCATGAGATCCATAAACACTGCTGGCGCATTAGTCAATCCAAAAGGCATTACTGTAAACTCATAATGGCCATAACGTGTCCTAAAAGCGGTCTTAGCAATGTCCTTATCAGCAATTCTTAACTGATGATACCCTGACCTTAAGTCAATCTTAGAGAAAATTCCAGCTCCTTTCAGTTGGTCAAACAAATCATCGATCCTTGGGAGAGGATACTTATTCTTGATGGTCACTTGTTAACTCACGGTAGCATGCACAACCTTAGACTACCATCCTTCTTCTTTACAAACAAGACAGGCGCACCCCATGGGGATACACTGGCCTTACGTAGCCCTTCCTAATAACTCTTCTAATTGGGTCTTAAGCTCATTCATTTCAGCTGGAGCCATACGATATGGTGCTTTAGATATTGGGCCAGTTCCAGGCATTAGGTCTATGGTGAACTCCACTCCCTTATTGGAGGCATTCCAGGGATTTCTTCTGGAAAGACATCCATGAATTCATTCTACAGGAAAGATTCTCTCATCTTTTCTCCTTCTACTTCAACTTTGTATACTACACAAGTAAAGTGGATACCCCTTTCTTATATAAGTTCTTGAGTTGGTCTAGCAGAAATCATTCTTGGACTGGGCTTCTGACTGATTTTTCTATAGGTTACTTTGACTCCTTTTGGGCCTTTCAACGTCACTTTTTGGGCTCTGCAGTTTCTATTTGGGCTTTGAATTTTCCCAACCAATCCATTCCCATAACGACATCTAGGTCATCTAACTCAAATTCAATCAAGTCTGAAGGAAATTCTACCCCTGCTATAGTCACTAAGACATCTCTATATAGCTTAGAAACGTTAATGACATCTCCAGAAGGTATGACTATATCCATGCTTTAAGTTCGGGTTTTCCCAACTTAAGTTTTCCACTAAGGTTTTCGAAATAAAAGAGTGAGAAGCTCCTGAATCAAATAAATCTTAACTGGAATAGAAGAGATGAAGAAAGTACCAGTCACTACACCTGCAGTCGTTTCAGCCTCACGATTGCTCATGACAAACCTCGACCTTGATTATTTGTCTTAGCCTGATTGTCTCCTTTGTTCCCATTCTTAGGAGGAACACGATTATGGGTCACCACTTGCTGTTGGAGTCCTTTGTTCCCATTACCTCCCTGATTCTGGGTCGGCTTAGGATTTGCTGATGCCGAGTCTTTCTGGAAGCACTCATATTCTCTATGGCCTAACTTGCTACAGATCCTACAAGTTACCAGATTTCCTTCACAGTCCCTTCCTGGGTGGTTTCTTGGACATCTTTTGCAGTAGTAGACTATCTTGGACTTTCCATTTTCAGATTGACTACGATTGTTGTTATTCCCATTACTTTTATCATTATTTCCTTGCTTGAATCCCCCATTAGTCTTTTGACGCTTATCTCCACCTTGAAATCCATTACTAGACCCCTTCCTTTTATCTCCAGGATTCACTTCCAACTCTCTTCCCTTGATCCCGAATAGATGGGCAGCTCTCCCATACACTTCCTCAAGGCTATTAAAGTTAGCCCCTCCCAATTTCCCTTGAATGGACAAGGTCAACCCTTGCTCAAATCGTTGAGCCTTCAAAACTTCAGTTGGAACCATTTCAGGTGCAAACCTCATTTAACTCTAAAACTTAGAGTAGTACTCATTGACAGTCATGGTCCCCATCCTTAGGTTGGTAAACTCTAGGCACTTCTTTTTCCTTAAGTGAGGTGGGTAAAACTTGGTTCTCAAGCTTCCTTAAATTGCTCCCACCCAAAATCCTCTTGAGTCGCTAAAGACTCCTTCCTTTGGGACCACCATAAATCAGCTTCCTCTCTTAGATAGTATGTAGCATTGTTGATTTTCAACTCATCATCACACCTAACAGCAGTAAACAGTTTATCAAACTCTCTAATCCAGTTCTCAAGACTGGCTGGGTCCTCTTTTCCATCATAGACAGGTGGATTCCTAGAGGCTACTTTCTTAAACACCTCGCCAGCTAGGTCAGGTTCTTGTTGACGGTTCAGTTGAGAAGTCATAGCCTTAGCCAAATTCTTGGTCAGAGAGGTCAACTCCTTAAGAGTTGCTCGAGTTTTGGATCTACTTCCGGGTCTACTGGCCATTTCTTCCTGAGTAAGGAACAAACTACTTATTAAGTGATCCTACTAAATTTGTAATTCATACAACAATCATGATTCATAATATGATTGACAAATTGCACATAACATAAAAAGAATAAACTAGACTTTTATTCATTAATCCTTGAAAAGGAATGCTAACATTTATAAGGAGTAGTAGTCTAATTACAGAACTACTAATTATTCAAGCTACTAAAAAAAATCTCCTTCCTTATGAAAAGTAATAATATTTTCATATTTCGCTAGACAGAATGTCATACAATTATCATAAGAACAATAATCGAGAAAAATTTCAAACTATTTGTTTTTCGAAAATTTAAGTATATATAATATGTATAATGAGTTTTTATTTCGAATACAGGTTTTTCGTGTATGGAAAAATTAATCGAGGGAGTTCCCAGGAAAGAGAGGTGCGGCACATGCGGCCAACTTAAGTACCAAGTCTTTCCTTAGCCAGAACTTTCCTCAGAAAAATAAAGCCACACACTTATTCCTTTCTTCAAAATAAATAAATTGGAAAATATTTATATTTGGAAATATAACTTTATTTATGCAAATAAAATGCATATAACTTTATTTATGCAAATAAAATGCAAAAAATTTATGCACTAAAATGCGAAACTCTAACTTATATGCCCTTCCTAAATCTACCCAGACTCTCATTAATAAACCTAAAGGCTCTTGATACCACTTTGTAACACCCCAAATTTCTCTCTTTATAAAGAATATATTTTAATATAAACACTTGAGAAACTTGAGAGTATTACCGCCACGTGATAACGTTAAAGGCTAAACTACTAACTACTAAATTAACAATGCAGCGGAATTAATAAAATAACTTCTCTTTATTGATAAATAAAAATTTATTATTGTTTCAACTAAGACAAAGGGAAATATAAAACATAATGACTACTAAACTAAGCTATGTAGTAATCCTCACTAGCTCCCCATATGTAGTATGCATCAGTCAACCTGAAAAATCTGCTCACCAAAAGGATCATCACAGGGACAAAGCCATAAAACAAACAAAACAAAATGCGTGTCAGTAAAAATACTGAGTACATGTATATGCGGAAATTAAACACTCTATTAAACATTCAAAAGAATATTCATATAAACCTTTCTTGAATACTTATAAATTCCTTGGATACTTGTATACTATAAAGTATATAACTTTAATAAAACTCCTTTTTCCTTGCCTAAGTACCTTTCCTAAAGTGTGCACACCCCCCAAGTTTAGTATTCCTTACTGAGTCTATTACGAGGGAAACTACCTTGTCCACATGACTTATACAAAAAGTACATGGGTAAAATATAATAGCTACCGTTCTTGCTAATAAATAACAAGCCGTGGCCTCTTTATAATTGTGATCATAAAAGATCATATAACTAAGAAAAATCTTTCGGAAATAATCCTCCTTTAAAAGAATAGTAATTCTTTTATAAAACTTTAGCCATATAAAAGACATAATATTAATAACTTGCTCATATCAAATAATCTTTCTTTGTAAATAATAATAATAGTACTTATAATTTTAGCCCAATAGTGGCGTAATATAGCGACTTGTTCACAAAATCCTTGAAACTAATTTTACCATACTCTAAGATTTGTAAATTGATGAGATCATAAGTCAAACTAACAATGTAATCTGAGCACTATAATGTTGTACTACTATGCTATATCGACGCATGGAATTTCACAAAGTTCATGAGCAGGTAACTAAGACAAGTGTGCATTAATAAGTTTTAAAGATCAATTACATGATCTAACTTTTAGAATAATAACAGGTTTCAAAGTCCAAAAAGATGTACTACTAGATCCTTCTAAAAAAACGGTTACGTAATATAACATTAGACTAATAGCAAGAACTACTAACATGCTTATGGTAAGTTTATAAATTTAACGCATTCATCAAAACTCATAAATTAAAGTTAATAATAAAACTCATAAAAACATGTCTTTTAATCCACACTAATAACCCTATAAACATGATACTAGGTATGCAGAATAATATATAGAAATCTACATATACACGCACCTTCAAAATAATAACTAATAGGGAGGAAAATAGAGAAGGTAGGCTAAGAGGGAGAGAGAGTTTAAACTTGAGAAAATAGATTTATTCCTCAAATTTGGTGTGTAGAATATGGTGGGTGGAGACCCCTATTTATACTAGTTGGGGTAAATAGGATAAGAATAGGAATAGGAACTAAAAGATAGATTTTTGAGAAAGATAATTAATGTTAGCTAGGATAAAATATTTTTATGATAATATAGGTAGAATAGAGGAATATTCCACAAGATAAATAGTCTAGATGCTAATTAACCAAAAGATAAACAACCAAATAACCAAAAGATAACAAATAACCAAGTAGGCAACTAATCACAAACTTCACGCTGTGCGTGAGTTTGCTTTGTGATAAAGTTTTTATTTTTATTTTTTTTATTTATTTTTTTTTTTTTTCTTTTATAAACCTTTTGTAAATTCTTTTTGAAATTTCTTTTTAAAATATCTTCTAACTACTTGGATTACAAGTTATAAACTTAGGCCCAGTATATAATTTGGGCTAGAATTTATTTGAAAACCCCATAATTTAATACAAAGGCCTATTTAAAGCCTTAATAATTAATAAAAGCCTTTTTAGTATATAAAACCTTTTAAAAAAATATAACTAATAACTTACTAAAAATACGGAGTATTACACTATTATTTACGCTATGTACATATATACGAGTGAAGGGGGATTTCGTTGATAAGAACTACTTAAACTAATTAAAAAGACTGCTAACCTACTATTTACAAGTAACGACAAGCAAGTTGACAACGTTTTAATTCGATCATTGAGTAACTAAAGACATATTAGTTTCTTCTTACCTTTATTACAGTCTCCTTCAATATACAAATTAGCATTTAGGTTGAAGAATCAATGCCACGATCTATTCGATATTTTGCTCACTAGAAACCTAGAATCTTGCTAAAATAGAACCAACCCCAATGAACTTGTTATATTAGATCAATTCATTTACTTAATAGAACTAAGATATGAGCCACTCACACTAGCTATATTAAGTCATTAACTCTAATCGACTATTAAACGCCGTGCCGAATAGCAATTTAGCATAGTTTAAATAATTCATACATGTAATCGTGCACTACTACAAGTATAAAGATTAAACTTTGTAATTCAAACAAATGAACACATGAATTGAATAAATACCAAACTCAATAATGAAATAAAATCAAACTTAGCGTCCAATCGACGAAACACAAATCAGGAAATTCAAAAATAATACTTCATTCAATTAATCCAAGTATAAACAACATTTACAATGGAATGATGAACTGAATGATAATCTGGATAATGTTGTGGATCCTGAAGTGGAGGAATTGAATTTTGGAAAAGGTGGAAGTGAAGTAAATCAATTGAAAGTTGATAATCCGATCAAAATTGAATTGGAGGATATTCAATCTGAGATTGATTATTGGAATTCAGCTGTTCTGGGGTATGTAGCAGGGGCGAATCCACCTATTAATGTGATGGATGGTTTTTGCCGAAGAATTTGGAGGAATGAAGGCGTAGACAAGGTAGTGATGGTCAAATTTGGCGTTTATTTGATAAGATTCAAATCAATGGAGAAGCGTGATTTGATCCTAAACAGTGATATGCCATTTTTTGACAAGAAGCCTATGTTCCTCAAGCCATGGTCACCTGATCTGGAGATTCATAAGGATGACCTCAAGACTGTCCCTACATGGGTGAGGGTGAAGTTGGAGTTTAAGTATTGGGGTGAACGAAGTCTATTCAAGATTGTGGGAGGTTTAGGGAAGCCTGTAAAAGTGGATATGGCTACTAAGAATAGAGACAGATTGACCTATGCTAGAGTACTGATTGAAATGAGTATAGATCATGAATTCCCTAACCAACTGGTTTTTATAAATGAGAAAGGCATTGAGGTGTGTGTGGAGGTGGAATATGAATGGAAGCCCATAAAATGTAATAGATGTCAACTAATGGGACATCATGCGAAGGAATGTAGGAAGAAAGTGGAGACAGAAAAGGCTCAGAAAAAAGTTTGGATACCTAAGCAAACTATCAGAGAGCCTGTAGCTGAAAGAAAGGAGGAGGAAAATGATGAATATAAGAGTCCTAGTAAGGCTGTGAAAACTATTACACCAGCTGTTGCTGCTGTTGAAGTGCATAATGCTTTTTCTGTTTTAGTTGTGGATGAGTGCTCAGATAGAATGGAGGTGACACACATGGAGGATGAAAAAGAAGAAACAGAAACAGGTATTCAAAAGGAAACAGAAAGAAATGAGGGAGGTGGAAACTTCCCTATCCAAAATGGATAGTGTAGTGGTTTGGAATGTGAGAGGTGTAAACAGCCTACAGAAGCAACAAAGTGTTAGGAATTTTCTTAACACTCAAGCTGTGGGTGTTGTATGCCTCTTGGAGACAAAGGTGAAGCCTATCAACATGGGTTCACTCTACAAAAATGTGTTTCAGGGTTGGTGCTTTACTTCCAACTCAAAGTGTCATAAAGGTGGGAGAATAGTGGTTGCTTGGAACCCTATGTCTTTTTCAGTAGATTTTGGTCTCATGACAAGCCAAATAGTTCACTGTGTGATAACCTCTATCCAGAATAAAAACATTTGTTCCAGGTGTAGCTTTGTGTATGGACATAATGAGGCAACAAAAAGGGGGGATCTCTGGATGGATTTGAGAAAGATAGCAAGTAAGAACAATAATCCCTGGATGGCAGTGGGGGATTTTAATTGTGTGCTGAATACTGATGAAAGGGTAGGCTCTTTGGTAACAAGTAGAGAAACTGCTGATTTCAGGAGCTGTGTGTTTGATTGTGAGCTTAGTGACCTCAAAGGTGTGGGTCAGTTTTATACCTGGAGTAATAAGCAGCAAGGTGTTGACAGAGTATTCTGCAAATTGGATAGAGCCCTTATTGGTGGGAGTTGGTCTAAGAAATTTCCTGAAGCAGAAGTGAGATATATTCCTGAAGGAAGTTTTGATCATACTCCTTTAGTAATTAGATTGATTCAGGATTCACAAAAATGAGAAGGCCTTTTAAGTATTTTAGAATCTGGAGAGAATTGGAAGGATATGATCAGGCTATCAATACTATTTGGAGTGACCAGGTGAGTGGGTCGAAAATGTATGCAGTTGTCATCAAGATGAAAGCTACAAAGAAGGCAATAAAAGCTCTCAATAGAGATTCTATGAACCTTCAAGTTCAAGACAATGAAGCTTTGAAGAATTTAATGGATTGTCAGCAACTGTTGCAAACTGATATCCATAACTCAGAACTGAGATTGCAAGAACAAAAAGCCTCTGATAAGTACAAGAGAATTCACAAGCAGTATGTGGATTACCTGAGACAAAAGGCCATGGCAGCTTGGATAAAGGATGGTGATGACAACACAAGGTTATTTCATCAAGCAATCAAGCAAAGGAGGATGCAGAATAATATATACAGCATCAGTGACAAGGAGGGTAATTGGGCTGATAAACCTGATATGATTCAGAAAGCCTTCCTGGAGTATTACTTGCAACTCTTGGGTACAACTATGGAGAATAGGAAGTCAGTTGTGCAGGAGATAATTGAATTTGGGAACTGTGTTGATATTGAAGATCATGAAGATCTTATTACACTTGTTCTGCCTGAAGAAGTTAAGCAAGCACTGTTCTCTATTCCAGGGGACAAATCTCCTGGTAGTGATGGATTTGGGTCCCATTTCTTCAGAGATAACTGGGAGCAGATTGGTGATCAGGTAACTCAAGCTGTCATTTATTTTTTCCATAGTGGAATTTTGAAGGAAATAAATGCTATAGTTTTAGCCCTTATTCCCAAATGTAAGGTGCCAAATTCTGTTGTTGATTTTCGTCCCATTGCTTGTTGCAATGTGATATATAAGATTATTTCAAAAGTCCTTTGTATGAGATTGAGCCCTATACTTCCTAAGATTGTTGCTGATAATCAGGGAGCCTTCATTCAAGGAAGGAACATAGTGAATAACATAATGATATGCCAGGATCTCTTGAAAGGGTATGGTAGGAAAGGTTGTAGACCTAGCTGTTTGATAAAAATGGATATGAGGAAGGCCTATGATACTATTGAATGGGAATTTGTGAGAGAAATGATGACTAGTTTAAATTTTCCTCAGAAGTTCATTGATTGGGTGATGACATGTGTTACTAGTACTAGTTGTTCTCTGATGATAAATGGAAACCTCTTTGGATTTTTTCATCCTAAGAGAGGGCTCAGACAGGGTGATCCCATTTCACCTCTGTTATTTGTCATTTGCATGGAGTACATGAGTAGGATAATAAAGTTTATAGGGATGAAAAATGGATTCAGGTTTCATCACAGGTGTAAATTACTTCACCTAAATCATCTGGTATTTGCTGATGATGTCCTACTATTTTGCAAAGGAGAGTTTGTTTCTACTTATATGCTTCTGCAAGGATTCAAGCTATTCTCAGACACATCTGGCCTTTGTGTAAATAGGAATAAAACTGCAGTGTACACAGCAGGTATGGAGGAGGAGGAGGTTAAAAGAATTCTTGATGTCTCTGGGTTTGTTCTGGGTCAGCTCCCCTTTACTTACCTAGGCATGCACATTTGTTCATCAAGAATTAGTAATGCAGCTTGCAATGCTCTTTGTGATAAAATGATAAGCATAATTAAAATTTGGAGCTCTAGGCATCTTTCCTATGCAGCTAGAGTCCAATTAGTAAATTTTGTATTGATGAGTCTACATACATACTGGGGGGAGATTATTGTTATTCCCAAGGGTGTGATTAAGAAGATAATGGAGGTCTGTAGGGCCTTCTTATGGAGTGGAGAATATTATAGTACTAAGCCTGGAAATGTGGATTGGAACACTACTTGTCTACCTAAAAGAGCAAGAGGTCTGCCGTCTGGGTTTTCGAAGAATAGAGAAATGGAACCAAGCTGCTCTTGGAAAATTGATTTGGGATATTGCAAAGAAAGAAGATTCTCTTTGGATCAGATGGGTTAATGCTGTGTATGTGAAGAATTCAGATTGGTGGACCTACAAGGCCCCAAGTAATGCCAGTTGGTACTGGAAAAGCATTTGTGATGTTAAAGATAAAATCAAGGCTAGTATAGACATACCAGTAATCATGCAAACTCAAAGATATCAGATCATCAAGATATATAAGCTTCTGGTGGGTGAACATCCTAGATGCTTCTGGGATAAGCTTGTGTGGTGCAGATTTGCAATCCCTAAGCATAACTTCATTTGCTGGCTGGCTGTGAGGAAGAGAATCTATACAAAAGATATATTGAAACAATAGAGGATTATTGATGATGATGAATGTGCAATCTGTCAGAGACAGGTTGAAACTCATAACCACTTACTTTTTCAATGTGAATTCAGTACTAGACTGATGCAGTTAGTTCTGAGCTGGATTAAACTCAAATGGGTGGACAGAACCCTGATTATGTGGTACAAGATGATAAGAAGAAGAAAATGCTCTGGATTTCAGAGGAAAGTCTACACTGCTGCTCTCAATGCTACTGTGTATGCAATCTGGCATACTAGAAATGATGCTGTCTGGAATGCTAAAGTTAACAATCCAAGACATGTTTTTGACAAAATTAGAAGAGATGTTATCTGTAGAATTAAAGCTCATAGTCTTGCTAAGATCAATTGTAAAGATAGTGTGTGGTGGGAAAGCCTTTGTAGTAGTGTGTAATGGATGTAACTAGTTGTGTTTAGCCTCCTTGTGAAGAAGAGTCCAACCTAGTTGGTTTGTTCTGATCTTGGAGGTTGTAGTGTGTATTTGCATTGTTGTGCGTATATATTTCTCTTCTTACTGGTTCAAAAAAAAAGTATAAACAACAAGCAAGTTCAATCACAAAACAAGATAATCAAGGAATTAAGTAGGGAGAACTTATGATTGACGTTAGATCAAACAGCCGCTGCTCGATTTCGCCGTCGGTATCGCTCGCTCACCTTCCAATACAACTCAATCTCCTTGTCTTGGATCAATCTTGTGCTCTAACTCGGTCTCACAACCCTCAATTCTCTGTGCTTGTGTGTCTTCTCATTCCCAAAAGTGGTGAATTTATATCTAATCGGTGTACAAGATAGAATAAAAAAGATAGAATTTTCTAACTGAAAATCTGATAAACAAATCATATCTTGCGGTGAAGGAGTTTGTTAGAACCCATAATTCTACTTTTTTCTATTTCTAGGAGGTTGAATTTGAAGGAGAATAGGATAGCTTTGTTTTTTTGGTGGTAAAAAGATAGGTTCCTATCTCTTTTTCTTTTGGTCTTCTCGGCTCTTTTACTCCTCTAGTATTCTTCTTTTCTTTTCTCTTTCTTTGGCTTCATTGTGGATTCCTTTGTAGAATCTTCTTGTTATAGTGTTTCCAATCCTCACGTGCAACTTAGATGGAGGCTTTTGTAATTCTCTTGTTTTTCCTATAATAAGAAAACAACAACTAATTAAGCTAATTATTTGATATAACATAATATGAAAATATATATCCATAATTTACGAAAAGTAGGGGAATTTATAAAAATAACATATAAAGGATAAATATCAGACTAAAATTATGAAATAAAATTATAATTTACTACGCACTTATCAAATTTTCCCACACTTAGCCTTTGATCGCCCTCGAACAAAATACAACTAAAATAAAATATAAAAAAAACTATACTAGGAAATAAAGCAATAAACTTAATTCATTGTCGTAGGAATCACGATTGCACTTAGCATGTGCAACAAACCCTTTAAACCCCTTGGTTACCCTAGTGGACAAGTAAGGTCTCGTAAGGATTTTCATATGGCATACCCACAAAGCCTTATTAACATAAGTTTCCAAACCAACTAGCAAACATGGATATTATAATGACATTAATAAAGAAACTAAATGCAAGACCCAATGTACCACTTCAATTTTCTTTGTCGGAAATAACAATATTAGATAAGCACACTACAAGAAACTAAAACATTTTAAAGTTAGTCAGAAAAACGTTGAGAAAATGTTAGTGGAGATGTCATATTCTTAGTGTTTAAACAATCGAACTATCAAATCTCATAATACTTCATGAACTAATTGTTATTTTCACAACTCAAAAATATCTAGCATGAGTCCACAAATATATGCATATCAAGTTCAATAAATAGACCCTCACAGGTATAAATAAAACACTCAACTCTCATATGTTTGGGGTTAAAATAATATTCACTCAAACCTATAACCAAATCGACTCAAAATGAAGTATATTTCTTTAAATTTGACTATTGTCTCAATTCTCCACTTGAAAGTGACATAATGCATAAAGATCAAAAGGTCTTTCACACGGTTGTAACGTGGATAAGGTTAAAGGGTAGGAATAATATTTAGGAATGTGGAGTTAATAAGAAGCTAAGCTAAAGGGAGAAAAAATACATGACTTAAGATGTTTCAGTCACAAGAAACTCCACTTATACGTTAAACTTCATACTCCCACTCTTTTTTTTCTTTTCATATTATTTACCATATCCTTCATAAGTAATGCAATTACAACACTTATATGGATACTTCATAGCATTTTCATTTTGTATGACTTTCAAGCATTTATTTTCTTTGATATTATTATTTCTCCAATAGTATATTTTTTAATTTAATAACCCATTTTTCTCCTTTATTTATTTTTGAATATGTCTCTACCATAACGCAAACTTACAATACAAACTCAATATAATGACTCCCCTTAGCAAGAGTATAATATGGAGGAACACAGGTTTTTAATGTATGGTTAGCAAATAAACACAGGATTTAAGGCTCAAAAGGGCTAAACAACGGGAAATATTATATGAAAGAAAATTTTTGAGGCTAAAAGAAAATGAAAAGGACGCCTAAATTATTTCTTCATAGCATTTGTCACAAAAGTCTCAAAGAGTACCAAGTCAAGTTCAAGAGCCACACTTCATTGAGTAACTATCACACAATAAAGAAAATAATGAGACTGATCCAGATGTGTCAGTCTAATAGGCTTAGAAGCTTACAAGGCTTAGTCTATTTATCTAGCCATCTTATTTAAGAGAAGCAAGATACTTTTTTTTCTTCAATTATATTATGAATCTCCCAAGTTCAACTGTTATATTCCAATTATATAACATTCCCAAAATCTTTTATTTCAATTTTTTTATTTTATTTCAAAAACTAGATTAGAGTTTCTTATCACTTACTAATCGTCAAACCTGAGGAAGTTAAGAGGTGGAAATCCTAAATTAAATGCACATAAATTCCTAAAACTAATGCAAGCAAACGCATATTTTAATAACCTAAAGACTGATTTTTTTTATTTGTACTTGAACTAACAAAAATAAATAACTGATACTAAAGTCCTACCAAAATTTCCGCAACACTTTCTGTAACACCCCCACGACTCCTCCTTATATAAACTAGGAGAAATTGCGGGAGTTGTTATGCCACGCATGATAATACGTAAGGCTAATCAGAGAATACAACGGAAGTCTTTTAAAATAAACTGAAAATACTTTAATAGAACTGAAATACGAAAGTATAAATGAGTTACAAACTCGGAGACTATCCCATACTAGTCCCATCTTCAAAACAAGTCAAACCTTGACCCCAGTGGTCAAGAAAAGTCAAACGTAAAATTCAAGATAACTTAAATAAGAAAGTACTCGTGTACTAAAATTCTCATCCAAATGCTTATGATTCCAATGCACATCAAGAACTTGTACCTGAAACTTTTCCTCTCAGCTCTGCTCGCCAAATGGGTCATCACAGGGTCGTTGAGGAAAAACAACAACCAAAAGAAAACAAAGAAACACATACATTAGCAACGCTGAGTACATAACACTACTAAACTGATGCAAATAATAATGCATGCATGCAATCCTCAACCACTTCGGCTTGCTCTTCTTACGACTCTACATGCGACAAGCATATAACTGAACTTACTAAATACTTTCTTTTATTATAATTTGGCAATGAACGGGCACCGTCCTCCTCTTGGAATCATACGGGCTACTATTCCTTGTGTAAGAGATCCCACACCTCTTACTAAAGTTCCATAACTTTAAATAACTTGACTCGAGAAATTTAAGCTTGTTAGTAATGAACGAGGGTGAGAGTGAGCCTCTAGACTCAACATCTCAGAGATAAAGAATACGAGTGACACCTAGTTCACTCAAAGATCTTGATAATTGGAATTTCATAAACTTGCTTGATAAAATAAAAGCATTAGCATCGTCATGCTAAGCAATATGCAGGTTTATAGTTTCGCACTAACTCCCGCCTTATGTTCAATACTCATGGGGGATCCATCCCAAGAGTTTTATTGCCAAAGTCCATTATGTGAGACACAATCACAATAATATATCTAGCAAATAAATCAATTTCTTATCTTTCTTTAACAAGTGAATGCAACAAACACCATAATTAACTCAATTCTAAATTCTTTGAGACCTTGCTCATCTTATTACTTTAATGACTCCATGAGTCCTTTTCTTACTTTCTTAAGGATCCATGATCCAATCAATTGAGTCCTTGCTCAATGATTCAACTACTTGTGAGACCTTGCTCAATACTTTAAACTTGTGAGACCTTGCTCAATAACTTTAAAACTTGTGAGACCTGGCTCAACAGAATATAACTTCTCATGAGACCTTTCTCAATAATGTATATAACTTCTAATGAGACCATGCTCAATAAAATATATAACTTATAATGAGACCTTGCTTAATAAAATACATAACTTATGATGAGACCTTGCTCAATAAGATATATAACCCCAAATGAGACCATGCTCAATAACATATTCTCAGGCAAGCCCTAGCTTCAAGAATAACTTTAAATATCTCTAATCATGCTCAAAGTCAATTAACATAAATCACATGCCTTTTAAATATAGGAATAACTCAAAAGTTTCATTCCTAATCTCCTTTCTAAGTTCTCAGCATGTACTCAAACAATTACAAGGCATAAGCCTCGATCTCCTTACTCCTCATGCTCAATAAATTAAATAACCTTTGAAACTACTAAAGTCAAGGTCAAAGTGTATATACCTTGGTAACCCACAAAAATCAATAGTCAAAAGTTTGACTTGCTTTTATTATGCTTGAAACCTACCAACAATGAAGTACTATCAGTTAGTACTTACCAACAACAATTCAAGGCTACTTATAAATAAAAATTATCAGCACTTTTAAAATTACTAACAAAGCTGATTTTTGTTTAGAAAGGCTTTAAAAACTATTTTAAAGTCATAACTTAAAAAAACCTTTACTAGTAGGCAAAACCCACTATAGCTAATACTTAAAACTTCATAAAAACTACTATTTCCGTAATAGTTTACTGCTGTAAATTAATTAATAATAATAACAGAATTTTTTTCTTACAAGTGGTTTGAAAACCACAACCCAAAGCTACACTCACCGGCGGCCACCACGAGCACCACCCGCACCACCACCGGCGCAGCAGTAGCAGGGCGAAAGTCGCCACCATTATCGGCATGGCGGTGGCCCAGACGGCACCATGACGGGTGGCCGGAAAACTCAAGCTAAAGGAGGGGCAAGAGAAGGAGATAGAAAAATAAGGAAGAAAACCCCAAAAATTTCAGAAAAATAATTACCTTTTTTCTTCCCTTTGATATTTGCAAGATCTTCCTATATTTTTCTAAAACAAAACTAGATTAGAACTTGAACTTTGAAGAAAATTAGTTGAAGAACTTACTTGAGGAAGAACAAGGGTTTGAGAGAAAAAACCCACTTACTCCTTTTTGAGGAAATGGTGGCTAGTCAAGAAGATGGAGAATGATGGGAAACTTAGGTTCCCCCCCTTATATAGTGGTAGTTAATTTGGGTAAAAGATCAAAATGCCCATACTCATCAAATTGCCAAAATACATTTACTGATCAATTTCCAAAATAATCTTCCTACTAATATTAATAAAATACTTCTTGAAAATACTAAAATACTTCTTTGTGGAAATACTCAAATACTCTTTGGTAAAATGACCAAAATACCCTTCTGTAAATACTGAAATTAAATAGCTTTAATAATTAAAAATGATTAAAATTATTTAATTAAATATCTTTAAAATATGGGTGATTACAATCTACCCCCCTTAAAAGAAGTTTCGTCCCGAAACCCTCCTCTCTAATCCAACTTTCATCTTTGAAAATTGAGCATTACGCCTAATAATTTCTTTCTTAAGAAGTAGCCAAATAATACGCTACTAAGTAAATCAAGTACTATTGAGTAAAACAAGTAGCCAAATAATACGCTACTGAGTAAAACAAGTAGTCAAATAATACGCTACTGAATAAAACAAGTAGCCAAATAGTACGCTACTCAATAAAACTTTTGCCTTAATGTTCAAACTATGAAATGCTTACTTTGCTTGAAAAGTTTTCCTTGAAAACTCTAAAAATAGTGCACAAATGCAACAAATTCTTACTAATTTCTAGCAAAATGCGCGCACGCACTCTACCCCCCTTAAAGGAGTTACGTCCCGGAACTCAACTCACCTAGTCGAAGAGCTCAGGATACTTCTTTCTCATCTCGTCTTCAGCCTCCCAGGTAGCCTCTTCGGTACGCTGGTT
This sequence comes from Beta vulgaris subsp. vulgaris, assembly GCF_026745355.1. Lineage (NCBI taxonomy): Eukaryota > Viridiplantae > Streptophyta > Magnoliopsida > Caryophyllales > Amaranthaceae > Beta > Beta vulgaris. The sequence goes on along the minus strand of NC_079205.1, from coordinate 25,279,294 downwards.
AGACCACAAAACCTTGAGTATCTTTATATCTTTATTTCTTGTACTCCTCACCTTAGAGTCCAAGATCTTTACTGGTCTCTCTTCAAAAGAAAGCGTCTCATCCACTTCTATAATCTCGGGATCTAATACGTGAGACTTATCGGGCACATATCTCTTTAGTTGGGATACATGGAACACATTATGCACCTTTCCCAATTATTTGGCAAATCTAAACGATAAGCCAATCTTCCAATTCTTTCAAATTGTCATAGGACCTATAAACTTCGGGCTAAGCTTTCCTTTTTGCCCAAAACGCATCACCCCTTTCATAGGTGACACCTTCAGTAAGACTTTCTCGCCTACTTGATATTTGCTATCTCTTCTGATCTGCATAGGCCTTTTGACGATCCTGGGCCGCCCTCATCTTCTCACGGATATATCTCACTTGATATACGGTATCTTCAATCATTTGCGGTCCCAAAGTAACCGTCTCGCTAATATCATTCCAGCACAATGGACTACGACATTTTCGACCGTATAAAGCTTCAAAAGGAGCCATCTTAATGCTAGAATGGTAGCTATTATTGTATGAGAATTCTATTAAAGCCAACATCTCATCCCAAGTCTTAGGGTAATCTAAGGCACAGCCCTCAACATATCCTCGAGAGTCTGAATGGTTCTTTCTGATTGACCATCAGTTGCTGGATGAAAAGTTGTACTTTTAAGCACATTGGTCCCAAAAGCTTTCTGAAATGCCTCCCAAAAATGAGATAAGAATCTTGAATCTCTATCCGACAAATAGTGGAAGGAACTCCATGATGCCTCACCACTTGGTCCACATATACTTTACCACACTGTTCCATCGACCAATTGTCCTTCATTGGAACAAATTTTGCTACCTTAGTTAGTCTATCTACTATCACCCACACTTTGGTGAATCCTTTCGCTGTCTTAGGAAGACCTACAACGAAATCCATCGCTATGTCATCCCATTTCCACTCAGGCACTGGTAACGGTTGAATCGTACCTTGAGGTCTCTTGTGTTCTGCTCTTCACCTTCTGACAAGTCAAACACCTAGCAACAAATTCAACTACTTCTCTTTTCATATTCTTCCACCAGAACATTAGCTTCAAGTCCTCATATAATTTATCCCCTCCAGGGTGGATAGAATAAGTCGTGTTGTGCCCTTGCTTCTTTCATCACTTTTTCTTTCAACTCGGTGCAACTCGACGGTATGCACCATCTTCCATTGAATCGGACACTTCCATCATCATGGATACTAAACTCCTTTGTCTTTTTCTCCTCGATCAGCTTCTTTATCTCTCCATTTCCTCATTCCCTTCTTGAGCCTTTAAAATTCTCTTCATTCAATCTGATGGATTGAAATGGCATTTAAGCATGCTTCCACTCCACTACTCCCAACAACTTCAATGTTGAGCTTCCTAAACTCGTCACATAACTTCTCTGGAAGTACCAAAGTACTTAAACTATGGCTAGACTTACGACTTAACGCGTCGGCAACGACGTTTGCCTTTCCTACATGATATAAGATCTCAATATCATAGTCATTCACCAACTCCAACCATCTTCTCTATCTCATATTCAAAACTTGCTGAGTATACAAATACTTCTGACTCTTGTGGTCTGTATACAACTTTACCTTCACTCCATAAGTAGTGTCGCCAAATCTTCAAAGCAAACACTATTGCGGCTAATCTAGATCATGGGTGGGTAATTCACTTCGTACGGTTTCAATTGCCTAGAAGCGTAGGCTATAACCTTTCGATTTTGCATCAACACACACCCTAAACCATTTTTCGAAGCGTCACTATATACCTCCAACTCAGCATTCTCCTCTGGCAACGTCAAAATTAGAGCTGTAGTCAACAACTCCTTAAGCTTCTTAAAGGCTTTCTCACACTCCTCACTCCATATGAACTTCGTATCCTTCTTCATGAGACTAGTCATTGGTTTAGCTACCCTCAAAAAGTCCTTCACAAAACGTCTATAGTAGCCAGCTAAACCCAAGAAACTCCTTATATCAGTAACACTCCTAGGTGTAGGCCATTCTGTAACACCCCAGAATTTCAAAGCGGAAACGAAAGAAATAATAATAGTATTAATAGGACGATGGCGGAAACATCGTCTTATGGGATTGTCACTACTACAAGAAATGCGATTACATAACTAAGTGATAAACCAACATAAGTAAATAGTATAAATAAATTAAATTAATTAGAGTAATAACTGAAAGAGAAAAATGACTCTTCAACTAACTAAAAGTCTAGGCCTAAAACACCTAGCTTTTAAATGCTCACAACTCAACTCGAGCCCAAAACCAAAGGAGAAACCCATCAACATAACCTGCAAAATATACAACAACTTCCACAATCAGTGGGGAGTAACTAGCAGTTCTCCCAGCCCAAATAGGAACAGATAATGAACTTACAGAAATTAGAAGCAACATCAAAGAACACATTATCAAAATACCGTAATCACTAAGAGGTACAAATAATCATAAGCAACCAACAAGGAAAAATCCACTATCACACCAAATCCTTGTCAACCATGCAACAAATGCGGTCAACAAGCTCAAACACAACAGACCATGCCGTCTGTGAGTAGACTTATTGGACCATGCCGCCCAAGGTCTACGTTGCATATTCGAGGAACCATACCCCTAGAAGATACAACTTCAAAGATACAAACGACAACCATGCATCAAATGCGGTCAACGTTGCAAACAAATGCAACAAATGCGGTCCACAAGCTCAAACATAACAGACCATACCGCCTGTGAGTAGACTCATTGGACCATACCGCCCAAGGCCTACGTTGCATATTCGAGGAACCATACCGCCCTTTTCGAATAGCTATAATCTACGGATCATACCACCCGTAGTAACCAATGGACCATATTGCCCACGGTTCAGTAACCAAAGCCTAGGACCATACCGCCCTTAGGTGAGCGAGCATAAATTTCTAGGACCATACCGCCGTTAGAATAATCAAACACAAACTCCTAGGACCATGCCGCCCTTAGGATCATCGCACAAATTCCTAGAACCATACCGTTCTTAAGATCACATATATCTAGAACCATACCGTCCTTAAAATCAACTAACGCAAATTCCTAGAACCATACCGTTTATAGGGTCAATCAAACACAAATTCCTAGGACCATACCGTCCGTAGGATCAATCCAACTCTACAAGCACAAGGTATACACGACAAGGTATACACAAAATCCATCTAATCCAACTTTCATAGGTATACACAACAAGGTACACAAGCAAATCGAATTCACTAACGAACAAGGTTCGAATGTGTGAATGCACAACAAAGCATAAGCCCTCAACATACTCCAAACCAAACAGCCATAGGCTTCCCAACAAAATAGGGCACATACCCTTAATGTAACACTTAAGTCGACCAAACAATACTCAAACACCCTTAGTATACATATCTAAGACCACTCAAGCAAAGGTACACAAGCTGTAGACCAAAAGGAAACAAAAACGCAACAGCACGACTCAAGAGGGATCGCGGGTCGCGACATCCAGCCTTCGTGAGTCGCGACGCTACTCGCGAGTCGCGAGCAGCCCACTACCGTGGCCTGCGAGCTTCACTCGTTCGCCCACAACAACTCCTTTGAGGCTAGCACCAGCCACGCACGCCTACTCCAACCTCAATGACACATCGACACACACGCCAAGCACTTCCACAAACATCCATACTTCACCAATAACAACAACGACAACTAAGATTCCAAGACGCAATCCAAGTAAATCAACCAAAACTTATTCTAACACACTTAGCATACATGCCCAACACAACACCAATCATCGTCACTTGAGGCTAAATCTCATCAACAACGATAACTTCTCAAAATCCAAAGATAACCCATGTGAACTAATGAATCAATTCAACCACAACAACAACAAGGATACAACTAATCAACAAAACTTAACAAGATGATTATAGTAGCAATCCAAGGTATGAAAACAACACCAACAACCATGAAACTACATGTAACTTCAATCATAAAATCCTCTAAGTTCCACCTAGCATGATACTACGTTCTCGAACGTGATTCTAACAGCCTAAGTTCACAATCTATTCTCTATCGAACTAGAATAACGCTAGTTACCTTTTTCTTGAATGTTGAAAACTCTTATTTTGCACTGCTCTGCTCCGATCATGATTTCCGGTGATTAAAAGCTCGGATTCCAAATCGCTCCGGTCAAAGTAAAGAACCAGATGTCATAAACGTTCTGTCCAAATGTGAAGACTATCCAACGGTTAGATCTCCGGTTACGGTTATTTTCGTAAAGGTGCGACAGGGAATAAAACCGGATGACTCGTCTGATTGCAACGAAAACTGCAGTCTCGTCTTCCCCTTTCTTCAAAAACAAATTACATCACGATCAAGATCTTTCCGAGTAGATAGATTTTGACTACTCACACGCTCAATTCGGATAAGAAACGAAGGAGATAGGATGCAAAGAAAATGGGTGTGCAGAAATGGACGAAAACCGAGAAGAGAGAAGAACTCTTTCTCTTCCTCTCTAATGGTTGGACGGAAAATGGGGTTACAAAGCAGCAAAAAATCTGATTAATAACCTTCTTAAGAAATGGTTTAAAGGGTGATTGCAAAGGTGGGTTAATGGAGAATTAAATAGGGAGTTACAAGAGACTCAAAGGTTAGCTTCATAAGCACGCACCAAAACTCTTCATCCTCCACAACATAATTGCTAATTTTCGGCTAGCATGACACCCCACAAGCAATGCAACATTTCATCACCCAATTAGTCGGTCCAACAACGTTATAAAAATGCTACGCGATAAAATGGGATCCTAAACGCCCAAATAAATAACGAAACTAATATAACAACTTAAAATAAAATATATATATATATATATATTACAACATATAAATATATATACACATTTTCATAAAATGTTCCAAAATAATTCAAATAATAAATTATTTATTTTTGTGAAAAGGTAAAATACTATTTTAAAATAAAGAAATACCAAAAATAAAGGGTTAAATTACGGGGTGTTACACATTCGCTCACTGCGGTTATCTTCGACGGATCAACGGAAATTCCCTGTTTTGACACAATTTGGCCAAGAAACGCCACTTCTTCCATCCAGAATTCACACTTCAAGAACTTTGCGTAAAGTCGATTCTCCCTAAGTGTAGATAACACCAATCTCAAGTGCTCTTCATGCTCCTCCTTGTTCTTCGAGTAGATAAGGATATCATCGATGAATACGACTACAAATTTGTCCAAATACTCTCGAAACACTCTATTCATGAGGTCCATAAACATCGCTGGTGCATAGGTTAAACCAAATGGCATCACAGTGAACTCATAGTGACCATACCTTGTCCTAAAGGCAATCTTTGGTATGTCTTTCTCCCTAATCTGCAATTGGTGATACCCTGACCTCAAGTCTATCTTTGAAAATATTTCAGCTCCTCTTAATTGATCAAATAGGTCGTCAATCCTCGGTAACGGATACTTATTCTTAATAGTCACCTTATTGAGATCTCTATAATCGATACATAGCCTCAAGCTTCCATCCTTCTTCTTTACGAATAAAACAGGTGCTCCCCATGGGGAATAACTATGTCTAATGTACCCTTTCTCGAATAATTCCTCTAGTTGCTTGTTGAGCTCCTTCATCTCTGCTGGAGCCATTCTATAGGGTGCTTTTGATATAGGGCAGTTCCAGGAACTAAGTCTATGGTGAATTCTAACTCCCTTTGAGGTGGCATTCCCGGTATATCTTCCGGAAATACGTCTGGAAACTCATTCACCACTTTCACATGTTCTATCTTAAGCTTCTCTTCTCCCAACCTCTACACACTACACAAGAATAACGGAGCTCCCTTACTCACTTGCTTCACCAAGCTTAAGGCTGAAATGATCTTAATTCTACCTTCTTGTGGTTTAGTCTTGAAAGTCACCTTTTTCCCATTTATTCCTCAATCTCACTTTTTGTTCTCCACAAATAATCTCGGCTTTATACTCCTTAAGCCAATCCATTCCTAAAATGATCTCCAAGTCTTCCAATGGAAACTCTATGAGGTTGGTTTCAAAGTCTACATCCCCAATTCTCACAAGGACGTTTTCATATACTCTTGAGCAAGTTACTACTTCCCCAGATGGTAACATAATAGGAATCTCAACATCCCTAGGGTTTTCTAAGCCATATTTTGAAACAACTAACTTTGAAACAAATGAACGTACGATTCCTGAATCAAATAAAGCTTTAACAAAAGTGGAATTAATATAAACATTACCCGTAACTACGTCCTTGGACGTCTCAACTTCTCTAGCGCTTATGACATTCAATCTAGCAACTACAGGCACACTAGGGCCAGCTCCACTCAAAACGGTCTTGTTGTTCTCATTTTGCTTGTTCCCACCTTGATAGTTGTTGCCTCTTGAGTGGTTTCGATTGCCCTGACCAAACTGGTTTCCGCTCTTGCCTTTGTCAATCTTCAACTCAGGGTTCTTGGAGAAGCACTCATACTCTCGGTGACCCAATTTGTGGCAGTAGTTACACTCCACCAGCTTTCCTTCATAATCCTTTCCAGGATGATTGTAGGGGCACCTCTTGCAGAAATACACGCGTTCGTCTCCTTTCTTTCCCTTATTAGAACCATTTCCACCCTTCTGTGGTTGATATTGGCCCCCATTCCTTTGGTCATCAGATTGTCCTCCTTGGTGAAAGTTATTTTGAGGCTTGAACTTCTTGTCGTTCCTATGGAAATTCTAACTAGGATTCTCCTTTCTCTTATTGTTTGAGCTCTCAACTCCAGCTTGTTTCAAATAGGAACCTAAATGAGCAGCTCTATCGTACACTTTCTCTAAGGTCCTAAAAGTTGAACCTCCTAACCCAAGCTTCACCTCAAGACTAAGTCCAGTTTCGAACCTAATAGCCTTTCTTTCCTCAGTGGGTACTAACTCTGGAGCAAACTTCATCAATCCTACAAACTTCTCATAGTACTGCTCCACAGTCATGTCACCTTGCTTCAACTCATCAAACTCAATGGCCTTTTGCCTCCTCAAGAAATTGGGATAAAATTTCTCCTTCATAGCTACTCCGAAAGTCTTCCAATCAAAGTCAGGCCTCGCCATTAACGTCTCCTTATGTTGCGACCACCAAAAGTCGGCTTCCCCCTTGAGGTAATATGCAGCTATAGCTACCTTCCTATTATCGGGACATTGAATAGCATCGAATAGCTTCTCGAAATCCCTAAACCAGTTCTCAAGCTTAACAGGATCACCCTTCCCATCATAAGAAGGCGATTTACTATCGCTAACCCTCTTAAACCAATCAACAGATTTCTTCCTCGGAGGAACTCCTCTTCTAGCTAAATTCGTAGTCACTCGGACTAAATTCCTCAACTGAGCATCAACTCTAGCGTTTCTATCGGCCATTGATCTGCCAAGAAAAAAAATTGACTTAAAAATCGCTTATTGACCCTCAATATAGGTCAAACTACTAAGCAAATGCCACGCTGACATTTAATTCGCAATCTCCTTTCTATGGAACTTTTATACTAACTCTCTTACTAGAGTAGTATATTAAAGCAAAATAGTATTGCTTCGTAGTCATACTACACCTTTCAGTCCAAACTAGACTCCATGCAAGTAGAAAATGCCAATCACGTTGCAATCAAACACTTAGTCACATAAAACACATCAAAAGTGCTACTAGAACATAGAACACTTACTAATCTAAGGCAAATAGAGACTTAGTGACTAATGCGACGCAATGTACATATGCATATGCAATTCCCTTCCCTTTTTGCAATTCGACTTTGAAATACTTTTAAGTTCGAAAACTTTTGTAAAATAAGGTAATAAAAACCTTGGAGCTCTCATACCACTTTGTAACACCCCCACGACTCCTCCTTATATGAACTAGGAGAAATTGCGGGAGTTGTTATGCCACACATGATAATACGTAAGGCTAATCAGAGAATACAGCGGAAGTCTTTTAAAATAAACTGAAAATACTTTAATAGAACTGAAATACGAAAGTATAAATGAGTTACAAACTCGGAGACTATCCCATACTAGTCCCATCACTAGTGGAAAAAACTTCTTTTGCTACTTTACAAATGCTTGGGTTATTTAAACAACCCAAGCATTTGACAGCCTTTCTATTTTTTTTTAAAAAAAAATCACAAATGCTTGGGTTTTTCAAAACAATCGGAGCATTTTACTATTTTAATAAAACTTTATTTATTTATTTATTCTCTTTTTCCCCATTTTGCTTATTGGAATTACAAACCCCATACAGCCATACATACCCCCTTTCTCTCTTCTCTTTTCCTCTCTGCCTCCTATTTTCATTTCTCTTCGTCGACTTAAGGTTTCTTCAAATTAAGAGTCATATATCAGTAGCTTTTGGTGAACAACAACCATCCATTTTTTTAGCTTCGATCATGTCGATAATGGTGGATTTGTGTGCTTAGAAAAGAAATAGAAGTGCGAAGTTGATTCCTAACCTAGTGAGCAAAACCCTACTGATCTTGATAGAGAAGATTCTGACGACGTTCTTGAGGATGTTCACCCGAAATTTAAGCGCAATCGTGTTGTTAGAGCTGCAACCGCTGCTAAATTTGACCATATTAGCTTGAATGGTGAGTTAAATTCGATTTAGGGTTTTGATTTTCGATTCTTATGATTCGATGTTGAAAAATTAGTGCCAAATTAGCCGAGTTCATTATCGCTAATCTGTAATGTGGTTGATTTGGACTTCTAGTGTGGCTTTGTTATCTGTTTAATCGAATTTATCTATAATATGCTTGATTTAGTTAGACGTAGAATTTAGTTGATTTCGAGTAATCTACATGTTATATTATGTATTTTGAGCAATCTTGAAGTATATGTTTATGGGTAATTTACATCTTTCTCTGTACTAATCAGACATGAAGAGCAGTTTAATTGTTAGTATTATGACAAAATTGCGGAAATTTGAGTATTATGTGATTTCTTTTTCTAACAATTAAACTGTTCTTCTTGACAAAACCAACAAAACCAACAAATTAAACCGCTCTTCATGTCTTCATGACATAAACTGCTCTTCATACTCATAATATTGAGGAGCAGCGTTAGTATTTTGGTCTTCATAAACTGCTCTTCATACTCATAATAAACTGCTCTGATTTCTTTTTCTACAGAGACGAACTAATCACTAGAATTCTTGTTCATTTAAATTGGTAAGTTTCTATCCATTTTCCAGCTTTTGCTTAATTATGATCTACATTTCTTAATTCTAATCTACTTTCACCAGAAGACATGATAGTCATACGTTTGATTTTACCATTAATATTTGAGTTACGTATTGTAAAATTATGACAGTTTTATATTAATGGTGAAAGGCTCAGACTACAGATATGTACTTGTAAGTGTGTTTTGGAAAGAAATGGGTAAATTGTAATGCATTGTGAAAGAAAATTGACTACAGGTTATTATTTTTAGGGGCACACAACTATATCTGTTGATGACACGTTAAAAGTTATAGCTTGTCGGTAAGTTGTCTACTTTCGGTTTTGATGTTTGCTTTTTTTTTTGTTTCATTAGTATCCATATTCGGATTTTTGGAAAGTCTAATTTGAGGATTTATAATTGTTTCCAGCGAACAGCAAAAGAAGTTGTGAGCCCTTGAGATGGAGGTGGCTGCTGCTAGAAAAGAAGGATTTGTTACAAAATACTCTGTGGGGAATGATGTTATTGGTAAGAAGAAACTTTTAGCTGTTATGGGAATTACTACACAGTTCGGGCGGAGGAGGAATAGAGATGCCATTCAAAAGGCATGGATGCCAACTGGTAATGAGTTTCATTTGTCTATAGTCCTCATCATATATGTTAGGCATAACCTTCATAGTTGAATCTGTGTAAGAGCTGCATTAAAGAAGCTAGAGAATGAGAAGGGCATTGTTTCGAGATTTGTAATTGGAAGAAGGTTTGTGTTTGATGGTGTGGATCGCTGTTAACTAGCCCTGTTCTTTATATTTAAACTTCAACTAAAAATCAGCTATCTTGCAGTGCAAACCGTGGAGACAGTTTAGGCAGAGAGATTGATGTTGAAAACCGGCAGACCAATTACTTCATGATTCTTGTATGTTCACATCCATGATCTCTTTCCATCTAGAATTTGTCCGAGGGCTTAGCTTGTTGAACCATGAGCTGGGTCTTTTAGGAGTTTGTTTGCACTAAAGAGCTTCAGGCACAGTTTCTTACTCTTTACCATACAGGGGTAGAGTGTGAACTTCAGCTATGCTCTTATCATTCTATGGTTGATTCAAATAACTGCACATATGAAATCAAAAGCTATTGTAGACCATTTTGACTTGGGTGTATATATATTAATCAACATGTCCTTATTTTTTCTTTTCTTTTCTGTCTTTGGGATGATCATATAGAGGCACCACAGGAGAATCCTAAAAAGACAAAATTGTTTTTGGCTCACGCCACTGAAGCATGGGAGGCTGAGTTTTATGTCAAAATCAATGATGATGTTTATGTTAAGATAGGTATGTGTGTTCTCGTGGAAAAATAGAGTATGTCTGTGGGGTGTTTGTATAAAGTACTTGAGAGCTTTGACTATGAGAGCTCTGTGGTGGAAGTCCAGGATGTCAAAATGGGGTGTAAAAAAAAATTCCCCTCTATTTTGCAGCCTACTTTGCCGCTTCTTTAATTTAGTGAATATATCCACAAGCTATGAGGACATCCAAACAGAGGGTCACACCCAATTTTGTCTTGTCAGCTTGGTAATATTAAGTTGAATACTTGAATGAAAATTCTAATCAGTGAAGTACAATCTTGTCATTTCAATATTTCATGATATTGCATTCAAGGAGTTCTCTTTTTTTATCTTATTTTCAAGGTCTTTAAAATAGAAGTCTCTTTGTTGAATTTATATGATACCACAAGTTGTTTCTCCTCAGTATTGGTACTTTTAATTACTGACTAGTGAAAGTCTTTGTTCTCTGCAACTCATAGTTTTCCACATGGTCCTTTTTGAAGTATATTTTACCTTCATATGTTGGAGTTGCAAATATGATCTCCTCCCTAATGTCCAGATAATTTTTTTTGTTTTTATGTAGGATAATGTGCACGTCCACCGTGTGAGATAGTGCCATCAATTTTTAGTGAGTTAGAACATAAACCTCATCTTCAGCAAAGCTTCTTTCTCTCTTCCCAGGTTGGTGTTCAACAAACCACTAGGAACAGTTGAGCTTTCTTTTCCTGTTGCATGGATGAAAAAATGTCTTATATAGTTATATCATCGTGAACTAATGTCACTAAACTAAAATCAAGATGTACCATGTAACCACAATGTTATGTTGCTATTGGGGTTATTACTAGCAATTAATGAAGTTAGGATTTGCCAATTATATGGAGGAAGCCTTTGTTCAACCACTGGCAGCTGCTCTTGGAATGTGTAAAAAATAGAATCTAAAACGGTTATGGGGAACTGCACTGAATTGTCTTTTCTGTGGTTATCAGTTTAGAGGCTTAGTTCCAAAGGCTTCTATATCTGATCTGGAATCCATTGGACGCTATATTTGCGAGGATGACCAGGAGAACCTCAAAAGACAATATGGAAAGGATGATGGAGATCGATCAAGAAATTGTTTTTCTCATGCATTTATGGCAATCTTGTTAAACAGCAGTTTTGGCATTCCATTCGATGAGAAGAGGTACTGCTTCCATTTCTCTCCAATTTCTAAAAAGATATGCTTTTTAGTTTTTACTCTTCCACATTCTTTTTGCTAATTAATTTTGACATCTGTGTTGTGAAAGTTAAATTGAGTCGGGCTAACTTTTCCATTATTACCAAGCAATTTGACTTTACATAATTGAAGTAAATGATTACCTTTATAAGCTAATTTTGACATGTGATTTTGTCATACTTCTCCATTATCATTGCAACATTACTCTGTTTCAAATTAAACTTGGTGAAACTTTAATGGTGAAAGGCTCAGGCTGCCTATAGACTGCCTATGGTGAAACTTTTGAGATTTTTTTTTTGCAATTATAATATTTTGTTGTTTATACTTGTGTCATTTTTTTATTTGATTAATAAAATTTTAGTTTATATCCTTCTTATATATGTTCTTTTGATTCTTATAAGAGTTAGTCTTTAAATTAAGTGGGGATAGTGGGTTATGAGTTGTTTGTATGCTGCATGATAGGGGTTGCCACTAAGCTTCTGTACAATTTTTTTTTAAAAAAAAACTAGTAAATGCTCCGGTTGTTAAGAAAAAACCGGAGCACTTATGCTATAAATGCTCTGTTTTTTCCTTGACAACCGGAGCATTTAACAATCAAATGCTCCGGTTTTTTAAACAACCGGAGCATTTGGTGTCCCAAATGCTCCGGTTGAAAACGGAGCATTTGGTAAAATGCTCAAATGCTCGTATGGCTTCTGCTACGGGTCAAATACAGAGCATTTGTGGGCTTTTTAACCGGAGCAATTGATGTTTTTTCCACTAGTGTGCATCTTCAAAACAAGTCAAACCTTGACCCCAGTGGTCAAGAAAAGTCAAACGTAAAGTTCAAGATAACTTAAATAAGAAAGTACTTGTGTACTAAAATTCCCATCCAAATGCTTATGATTCCAATGCACATCAAGAACTTGTACCTGAAACTTTTCCTCTCAGCTCTGCTCGCCAAATGGGTCATCACAGGGTCGTTGAGGAAAAACAACAAACCAAAAGAAAACAAAGAAACACATACATCAGCAATGTTGAGTACATAACACTACTAAACTGATGCAAATAATAATGCATGCAATCCTCAACCACTTCGGCTTACTCTTCTTACGACTCTACATGCGACAAGCATATAACTGAACTTACTAAATACTTTCTATTTGGCAATGAACGGGCACCGTCCTCCTCTTGGAATCATACGGGCTACTATTCCTTGTATAAGAGATCCCACACCTCTTACTAAAGTTCCATAAACTTTAAATAACTTGACTCGAGAAATTTAAGCTTGTTAGTAATGAACGAGGGTGAGAGTGAGCCTGTAGACTCAACATCTCAGAGATAAAGAATACGATTGACATCTAGTTCACTCAAAGATCTTGATAATTGGAATTCCATAAACTTGCTTGATAAAATAAAAGCATTAGCATCGTCATGCTAAGCTATATATGCAGGAGTATAGTTTCACACTAACTCCCCCCTTATGTTCAATACGCTGGGGATCCATACCAAGAGTTTTATTGCCAAAGCCCATTATGTGAGACACAATCACAATAATACATCTAGCAAATAAATCAATTTCTTATCTTTCTTTAACAAGTGAATGCAACAAACACCATAATTAACTCAATTCTAAATTCTTTGAGACCTTGCTCATCTTATTACTTTAATGACTCCATGAGTCCTTTTCTTACTTTCTTAAGGATCCATGATCCAATCAATTGAGTCCTTGCTCAATGATTAAACTGCTTGTGAGACCTTGCTCAATACTTTAACTTGTGAGACCTTGCTCAATAACTTTAAAACTTGTGAGACCTTGCTCAACAGAATATAACTTCTAATGAGACCTTGCTCACTAATGTATATAACTTCTAATGAGACTATGCTCAATAAAATAAATAACTTATAATGAGACCTTGCTCAATAAAATACATAACTTATGATAGACCTTGCTCAAAAATATATAACCCAAATGAGACCATGCTCAATAAAATATTCTCAGGCAAGCCCTAGCTTCAAGAATAACTTTAAATATCTTTAATCATGCTCAAAAGCAATTAACATAAATCACATGCCTTTTAAATATAGGAATAACTCAAAAGTTTCATTCCTAATCTCCTTTCTAAGTTTTCAACATGTACTCAAACAATTATAAGGCATAAGTCTCTCCTTACTCCTCATGCTCAATAAATTAAATAACCTTTGAAACTACTAAAGTCAAGGTCAAAGTGTACGTACCTTGGTAACCCACAAAAATTAATAGTCAAAAGTTTGACTTGCTTTTATTATGCTTGAAACCTACCAACAATAAAGTACTATCAGTTAGTACTTACCAACAACAATTCAAGGCTACTTATAAATAAAAATCAGCACTTTTAAAATTATTAACAAAGCTGATTTTTGTTTAAAAAAAGGCTTTAAAAACTATTTTAAAGTCATAACTCAAAAACCTTTACTAGTAGGCAAAACCCACTATAACTAATACTTAAAACTTCATAAAAACTACTATTTCCCTAATAGTTTACTGCTGTAAATTAATTAATAATAATGACAGAATTTTTTTTTTTACAAGTGGTTCGAAAACCTCATACCAAAGCTACACTCACGAGCACCACCGACGCAGCAGTAGCAGGGCGGCAGTCGCCACCACTGCCGGCACGATGGTGGCCCAGACGACACTTCAGCGGTGCCCAGCCGGCTCCCCACCATGACGGGTGACCGGAAAACTCAAGCTAAAGGAGGGACAAGAGAAGGTGAGAGAAAAATAAGGAAGAAAATCCCAAAAATTTTAGAAAAATAGTTACCTTTTTGCTTCCCTTTGATATTTGCAAGATCTTCCTATATTTTTCTAAAACAAAACTAGATTAGAACTTGAACTTTGAAGAAAATTAGTTGAAGAACTTACTTGAGGAAGAACAAGGGTTTGAGAGGAAAACCCACTTACTCCTTTTTGAGGAAATGGTGGCTAGTCAAGAAGATGGAGAATGATGGGAAACTTAGGTTTCCCCCCCTTATATAGTGGTAGTTGATTTGGGTAAAAGACCAAAATGCCCTTACTCATCAAATTGCCAAAATACAATTGATGATCAATTTCCAAAATAATCTTCCTACTAATATTAATAAAATACTTCCTTGAAAAGACAAAAATACTTCTTTGTGAAAATATATACTCAAATACTCTTTTGGTAAATTGACCAAAATACCCTTCTGCTCTCAAATACTAAAATTGGATAGCTTTAATAATTCAAAAATGATTAAAACTATTTAATTAAATATCTCAAAAATATGGGGGATTACACTTTCATACAATAAAACAAGTAGTCCAAGTTCATAAGAATGTCAAAACCTATTTTCCATCATATTAATGTTAAATACACAAATGCTTAGCTTACCCCCACACTCAAACTTTTCATTACCCTCAATGAAACAAAAGATAAAAGGAAGAGGAAAATTAGCTGGTTAAATGTATGTTATGCTCGCTGCTTGAATATTTTTCATGTATGCTTTCGAGCTGTAACTTTCCTTAAAAGAAAGTCCAGAGCTCCAACAATCTTCTGTTGTTCTATGATGGCATCGTTATTTCATAATCCATTGTATCAACATTTGTTTCAATCTTGTGATGTCTTGGACATCTACCACTGTATTAGAGGGCTATAGTCCTCATCAAGTTTTGAAATTATAGTGCAATTACAGACAATATTCTATAGAAGCAAAAGTAGTGAGCAAATTATTAGTGCAGCTTGTATAAAACTTCTAATAGGCCCTTGATACTAGAAGAGGTTGCAATCTGAACAAAGAACTGGGAAAGCAAATGAGATATTCTCAGTCTCAACCGAAATATATGAGCGCATACAATCATACTGGCAAATTTCAACATATTGTATGTTTCATGGTTTCACTATCTCTGCAATGTTATTGAGTATATCTGAACTTGTTTGTGCACAAAAATTCAAGTTGCCAACTGAACATGAACACATAATTAATGAATTTAGCATAATGCACATAATCAACAGTGGGCTCAAATAAATCAAGTGTACATAAGCTGATCAGTTTTGACACTTGTTATCCCTAAAACCATACTGTCGATTTTATCGCATAATTCATGATTCACTGATCGAGCTTACTTACCAGCATGAGTAGGCAAAAAATAATTAGGGTCTGACTAACTGTCCCAAGTGTGTGAACCACAGGTCATTGAATGATCAGTTTAAAAGAAAAAACAGATTATTACACCTAATGAACATAACTGAAAATAATAGAATGAAAACAATAAAAGAAAGCAATTAAAAATCAAGCTTGGGTGGCCTCCCAAGAAGCGCCTTTATTTTATGTCGTTGGCTCGACATTATGCAAACATCATTCTCGATGAAGCTCGAGCTCTTTTATTAAACCTGCATGCTCAAACTCATAAAATGGTTTTAATCTATGGCCATTTACTTTAAACACTTTTCCATATTTCAAGCTTATAATCTCCACTGCGCCATGAGGAAAAATATTAGTAATAACAAAGGGACCTAACCATCTAGACCTGAGCTTACCAGGGAACAACTTTAGCGAGCATTGTATAAAAGGACTTTCTGTCCTACAAAGAAATCAGTTTTAATAACCTGCTTGTCATGAAAGGCTCTAGTCTTATCTTTATAAATCTGAGTGTTTCCGTAAGCTTCTAATCTTATTTCTACAAGTTCTTACAAATTAAGTTTCCTCCTCTGTCCAGCCTGTTCGTAGTGTCATATTACATTGCTTCACAACCTAGTAAGACTTATGCTCGATTTCTACAGGTAAATGGCATCCTTTGCCGAAAACAAGTCTCTAAGGGGAAATTATTAGAGGTGTTTTATAAGATGTCCTATATGCCAACAATGTGTCATCTAGCCTAAGGCTCCAGTCCTTCTTGTTAGCATTCAACATTTTTGCTAGAATTAATTTAATTACCCTATTTGACACTTCAGCTTGTCCGTTCGTCTAAGGATGGCAGGTTGTTGCTACTCTATATGTCACATGATATCTCTCAAGGAGAGTCCCAAATGTTTTTAATAAAAATGGGTACCCCTATCACTATTTATGGCCTTTATTATACCAAATCTATTAAATATGTGACTCTTAACAAACTTAACAACTGTCTTAGCATCATCATTTATGGTAGCTTGAGCTTCCACCCATTTAGAAACGTAATCCACAACAAGAACAATATAAAGATTACCAAAAGATAAGGGAAAGGGGTCCATAAAATCAATACCCCACAAATAAAAGATTTCACAAACTATGATGCCATGTTAGGGCATTTCATTCCTTTTAGATACATTTCCAGTCTTTTTGCAACGTTCACAAGACTTGCAGAACATAGAAGCATCTTTATAAAGTGTAGGCCAATATAAACCACATTCCAGAACCTTATGAGCAATCCTTTGAGGACCAAAATGTACTCCACTTTCAAGACTATGACAGAATGTAAGAATCGAAGCATCTTCAGATTGATCTACCCGTCTCCTAATTACTTGGTCAGAGGACAATTTTCACAAATAAGGATCATCCCGAAAGTAATACTTTGAATCAGAATTAATCTTTTATTTTTGAGCTCTAGACAAAGTCAGGGGAATGTGCTAGTGACCAAATAGTTAACCATATCAGCATACAAAGGAGTTTCAACATGATACATTGAAAGAAGTTGTTCATCATGAAAGAATTCAATCAGTAAAGGCCAATCATCTCTAAAAAATAATTCTACTGACGTGGTCAACAAGATTTTTAGCACCCTTCTTATCTCTAATTGCTAAGTCAAATTCTTGTAACAAAAGCATCTACCTAAGCAAGCGAGGTTTTGATTCTTTCTTTTTCAAGAGATATTTTAGATCTGAATGGTCAGAATAAACAATAACATGTGTGCC
Organism: Beta vulgaris subsp. vulgaris; assembly: GCF_026745355.1. NCBI lineage: Eukaryota > Viridiplantae > Streptophyta > Magnoliopsida > Caryophyllales > Amaranthaceae > Beta > Beta vulgaris. The sequence continues at coordinate 25,261,677 of NC_079205.1, read as the reverse complement.
TAGTAAATAAGGTCTAAACTTTTCCAAAGCAAAAAGCATACATCTCTTTTTCGATTACACACTACAAAAAAAACTACATATAGAGGCAATCCAAAATTGCATCTAAATATATATTTGTAGCCTCTAATGGTGTTTAGAAGCAATTTTCTCGCTGCCTCTAATTAGTCCGTCGCTAATTATAGGTTGCCCCTAATGCCACCTTTTAGAGACAAACAAGTTATGGTGTTGCTAATTGTTGGTTGCCCCTAATGCCACCTTTTAGAGACAGACAAGGTATGGTGTTGCTAATTGTTGGTTGCCCCTAATCCCACCCTTTTGAGGCACAAAACTTGAATTGTTGCTAAAGCCACTTACATTTAGAGGTGACCACCAGGCAGTCGCTAATTATAGGTTGCCTCTAATGCCATATTTTTGGGGCACACATGTTACGTTGGTGATAAGACCATTTATATTTAGAGGCACCCATAAGTTTGTCTCTAATTTTAACTTGCATCTATTGCTTAGTTTTTGGGGCACACAAATGTTGTTTCTAAAACCACTTATGTTTAGATGCAACTATAAATTTTGCCACAGATTCTAATTTAAGGCAACCACTTCTTTTGCATCTAAATATATTTAGATGCAATTACGTTTCATAGGCTAAAAAAACATTTAGGGGTATTTATACATGTTGCTCCTAATTATATTTAGATGCAACTGTAAAATTTTATAAAGTTGCTTTTTAGATGCACCAAATTATTATAATGATATTTAATAATGCTACGTAATTTTTAATATTATTTATTTATCTACTTATTTTGCATAATAATTCAGAAAATTAACATAAATGGAAGAAAGAAATTATAGATTATCAAAGAAAGAAATATGCATTTATATAAACGTGACAACTATACACAATCCAAAATAATATCCATAGATGGTGAAACATAATAACCTAGAAAGTTTCAACATAATCATTCCCGTATATCTAAGGAGCCAAAATCTAAGTAACTTAAGCTATGTAGTCAATGCACCATATCTGCCAATCTGTTCCAAAAAGTATGTGCCCAAAAAATCTCCTTAATATGCAACTGATGTACATCTTCACTAATAGTTCTAAGCCGGGCTTAGTAATACCATGTAACCTCATCGTCACTAATACTAGTATCACTGACAATCTCTATGAGCTGATATTCGTCGCTTTGATAAGATATAGCAGAATATCCATCCCCTTTCAAGAGCTCTATGACCTCATCATCACTGTTTTCACTTTCACTGTCCTTATATATGTCTTCTTGGTCAAAGATCATGACCCCGTTGTTCGTCCTCCTCCTGTAAGACCTTCTTCTAGGAGCAACCAATCCTGAGTACAAACCAAAAAGATCCAGCATTATAAAACAGAAATAACATATATAATAAAAAGAAAAAGAATACAGAAGATGTGGTCTTCCATGTGCCAGGTTAATAATGTTATGAAGTATCCACCAAGCAAGTAAGATTAAGAATATGAAGTGTTAACACCTTCTGTTGTAACAGAAGTAAAAATTTTAGTGATTTTTAGATGTCAAACTATAACACATAATAAACAAGACATTTGTTTATATGTTAGTAAAAAGATATGGACAGTTCATGTATGTAAATCGTGTAAAAGTCAAGTTTTAGAAGTGAAGAGTATTGATGTATGTAGTGTTATTGATGTGCTCACTGGAATCTTTGGAGATCAGCTTATTAACTGTTTGTACGTTTTTGACATTTCACGTTTGTTTTACAGGACTGCAGCGAACAAAGTTGTTCTGCTATTCAAGCAGGTTTAATATATTGACTAAATTAAATTTGATTCATGCAAATATAAGAAAACACGGTAACTTTTTATACACAATGCAACAAAATTAATAAGCCAACTTACAATACCTGAGAAAACTGGAAAGAATTAGGGAATTCATGAATGGGAAGTTAAGTATATTGATATCCAGTTACAGATCTTGAGCATGGACAATAAGCCAAGTATATTACGAAGTTGAGACTCAAAACAGAGACTTGATCCTCAAAGATATCGGTGAAAGAGGCTCTCTCACCCCCGAAACACTCGAGAAAAAATGGTACTCAAACACTAGATATGGCTTGGGATAAAAACTTGGAACGCAAAACATCAGGGAATCGACAGACTAGAACCAGAAATTACCCGGCCGCATTCAACTCAACAATTCTCCACAACTTGCAAAAACTCTCTACAATCCAATCATTACCACAGCTACACAAGCAAAACCAGAATACATAACACCTCACTACAACCAAGCAACCAAACCAAACTGATCCCAAAGATATTCTGCTCAAGTCCATATATCATGCAAATCAATCCACTACATTAATAAACGATTAAACCAAGATCCACACGTCCAAAGTGCACCACAAGAGAAGTCCTTACTAGACACTCAGCCGCAAGAATTCTGGGCAAACATACTCCAAGACATGAAAACATAGCATAACATATTATATACTTAACATCAACATACATGTTGACATGAAATCATAGCATAACATATTATATCCAAGTTCAAATTCTAAAATTTAAGTCCTTGATTCCACTCACTTATTGCTTGTCTGACCATCATAATTCTCTAAGACACATACACCAGAAACTGACCTTCGATAAAAGTGTGTCAATACCATTCAGGTACCCCCACAAAGGAACCCATATGTACTTAGTTACTGGTGCATTCAACAACAAATCAACAACAACAACAACAACAACATAATACCAGAATTAAAGGGACGTGATTAGACCTTCTGATTTGAAAAAAAAATTATTATTAACTAAATTGAACCAAAAAAACTATTTTATACCTTCAGAATCATCAACCATCTTCTCCTTCCCCTTACTTCCAACCGCAATTTTCGGGGATGAAACCCTTGCTTTCTTCCGTTCCTTTTCGTTGACCAATTCGCTCCCCTTTGCTGGAAGGGCACAAACAATTTGCCTGCCTTCTGCAACCTCTTCTGCAATAGTTCTCATGACTGTGTCGAAGGCTGTTTCGGCATATGGACTCATGAATGGCGTTGTTGCTTTGTTTCCCCTCAAAGAAAGAAAAAAATCTAGGAATTTTCTTTCACTGATAAGGTCGAAACAAAGTTTCAGCCATGCCTTTCTTTGTGGATCCTCTTCAATTTCATAAGCTATTTTTAATGGTGTTAGATCTACCATTTTTTGGTGTTTTCGGGTTAGGTCTACCGGAAAAGGGTGGAGATTGGTATTGTAGAGGACCGAAGATTGGAGCTGCGAAAGGGAGGGGAAGGATGAACCGCAAAAGAGGATGGGAATTAGGGTTTAATGGGAATTAATTAAGGGGTCATATAGTTGGTTTGGCAAAGGGAAGGGGAGAGGTTATTAGCAGGTTTGTTTCGTTAAGGCGGGAATCTATTTCAGAATTAAAAAAATTTCCCTCCTTACGTTATCTTAATTATATCTTTGATTTTTGGCTTTGAAAAATTCTGAAATTATTCCGTAAATAATATCTAAGATTTTAGAGAATTTTCATATTTTCTTCTTTATACAACAGATATTTCGTCTCGGGAAAAAAATATTCATTTATTATTCCTTATGAAATAAAGGACATGTTCTCTTCGGTATAAAACAGCTGAACTGAACTGAACTGAACTGAATTGAATTAAAATTGAATTAAATTAAATGTAATAAATATATAAATAATATTCAAACAATAATAATATAAATTTTAAACCATAATTATAATGATAAATAATAATAATGAATAATAATAGTATTTTGGATATTTTTAAATGATAGTTATAAATAAATAATATTAATAATAATAGTAATAATAATTAATGATAATAATGATAGTTGCATCATATATAAACCGTTTTGACGCGATTTTATTGGTTTATGAGATAAAAAAACGTGAGTTTATGTGTGCTTTTGACCTAAACCATGTTCATCCTAATAATAATAATAATAGTAATAATAATGAGTAAATCTGCAATAAACAAAATAATATATAGAAACAACAACAAAAACAATAATAATAATATTTAACAAAATGGTTATAAAAGATTGGAGCTGAACTGAACTGAACTGATTGGAGCTGAGTTGCACTGAACTGAACTGAACTACTTGGAGCTGAACTGAACTGAACTGAACTGAAAATAAGTTGGGGAGACAAGGCCCTAAGATAAATTTCTGCACGATCACACGTAGTCATAATATTGGCAATAATTAAATATTTTCAGAATTTTCTATTTGAAGCAAATAACATGCATGTCATCACTGATAACTTCTTAACAAAAAAGACTCAATTATTGATTTATATTTATTATGAGCATAAGTTGCCAATAACTCTGTTATGAAGAATATATTAACTCACCAAACTAATTTATCGACACATGAAATGTCTTACCCTATTAAATTGATCGATACCCTTGATTGAGTCATGAGTGAAAGTTAACCAATTAACTTGTGCATAAATCTTCATCATTGTACTGGCTCCATTTAAACTTCTCTGTTGTTTTGATTGTGGTTTGAATAATTACCGCCTATTATATAGCCTTTGAGGAGCTTAAGATTATGCACCAGACCCCTGACATGGTGCGTGGTTCTTGGTTCATGATAGATTCCCTTATATTATTGTCATGTCTTCTATCTTTATGCACCAAATTAGGTTCATTCAAAGATGGAGGTTGTTGGTGGTAGCCCAGTGTAGTTGGCCTAATCATACGAGGATAGTAAATCCGAGGGTCAAGGGTAATTGGAAGATTTTGATTATAATGAGCGATTATTATGGTGTTAGTTCACATCTACGTACTACGTAATTAATTTCAAGGCGTTGGAATTAAGAATTGGAGATATATATTTGAGTATTTAATTTGGCTGTTGTTGTGGTGAATTATTTTCGGTGTTGGAGGAAATTTGTTGATAGTCATAATATTGGTGATTCGATTTCATTTATTTAGAACACTCACTCACAAATCACTTAAAAGAAACTTTACAAATCACGTTATAAAAATCATGTAAATCACTCAAACAATCAGGAAACTTTATCTCTATTTAAAATAATAATTAAATTATTACTTTTTTATAGTGTTCCTATATATAATAAAACATTTACATTAATAAAATTGGACGTATCTTTTTCTATTATATAGCAGCGATTAATTATCAAGGTAAAAAGGTTTATGTAAAATATATATCATTCAAGAATTAAAGTACAACATATCTCTATTATATAACGAAAGGGGAAGAGCTACGGTGTCCCCGAATGCGGAGACTATATGTTACCCGCTTCCCATTCTGAATTACAAATTTACTTACAAATCAAAGGTGGCTTAAAACAAAAATACCAATTATAACACTATGAAATCAGTAAAGTTTGATCATTGATATCAAATGACTAGAGTAGAGTAGGATATATTTGTGTATGTAAGGAAGGTAATAATAAAGTTCTCATAATCGTTTAAACATGACATCGATCAGCTACATCAGTCATTGAACGCACGAGTCTTAAACTGGTTTTAACATATATTTTTATTACATTATATGATTATAAGAACTTTAAATCATGATTATTCAATCTTATATAATAATTATAATTTCAATAAAATTTGGAAAAAAAACCACTATCTAATAAATAAAAAAACAACAATTATTACTTCAACTAAATTTCAGTTCAGTTCAGCTCTCAATTTTCTTCTCTTATCCAAAAATACTTTTAGTGATATATGCAGTTCAGTTCAATTCAGGTGTTTTGAGCTAATGTACAGAGGTCTTGAGAGACACGTATTTCTTAAACCGAGGTATTAAAAAATTGGAGAATTGAAATAAAAAACTCAGATGCACCTTAATTAAGATAATTTGTGACTTAAAGAAGTAAAAAGTAATAAAAGTAATCCATCCCCTTAAAAAAATTTAAAATAATAAAATAATCCATTGAATAAAAAAAAATAAAAAACTCAAAATTAGGAACTTAACCAACTATCTCCTTCTTCCCCTATCTTCTTCGCATATCACGCACAAAAAAAAGGCCAATTCAACACCCAAAAAATCTACTATGCAATCTCAAAGAATCATTCAGATCTTCCAAAAAAAGGAGGGAATTATTAGCGAGAAATTTGAAGTGAAATTAATTGAAAAAGCAATTGGCGATTTCCCTCCTTATTTTGGCGGTAAGTGTTACTATTGTTGATAGTTTGCTTGTATAATTCATTCAATTATACAAAATCACGCACAAGATAATTGAAATGCCTAATTTTTCGAAATTATAAATTTTATTTCAGAGTGTTCAATATTCATTGCTACTGAATTCGAAGAAGGAGTTTGCTGAAAACACCCTGAATTGCACCGTCTTAATATTCAGGTATGCAGAAATTGAGAGTGTTCAATATTCATGTTTTCATGTAATTTTATCTAATATATACCAACTAGAAGCCATTTCAATTACTTAACGTAATTTTATCTAATATATATCACGCACAAGATAATTGAAATTCCTAATTTGTCGAAATTATAAATTTTATTTCAGAGTGTTCAATATTCATTGCTACTGAATTCGAAGAAAGAGTTTGCTGAAAACACCCTGAATTGCACCGTCTTAATATTCAGGTATGCAGAAATTGAGAGTTACGCTTTTTACTTGTTCAATTTTCATCATTATGTGGCTTGGCTGATCTTTGCAAGTTACAACATGATACTTCGTCAGTATAATTAGAAGTTTCTAGCTGTGTATAACTCCAAATGCCTTTCTGAAGCTGCCTTGATTCATTTATATGGACCTCTAACCTGTCATGACACTTAGTTATTATTCAATTGTCATGTATAGAAGTTTTGAACTCCAATGTCGTCTCTTGTTCTACACTTTTTAATCGTATAGGCCACTGCTGGAGGATAGAGAAATAAATAGAGAAAAAGCACAAAAAAATAAAGGAAATTAGAAAATTCAGATTTAATTTGTTACGAAGCTGCAATTTAACTGACTGAAATTGATGCTTTATTTATAATCATGACTAAATTATTCATCTACTTGGATCAAAGGTAGGACAATATGGAATCATATAATCGTGACTGGATTTTATGCAAGAAAAATGACCCCAAGTATAGAACTGGTGTGAAGAAGTTCTTAGAGTTTGCTTTTACACAAGGAAAAGGAAACCAAGTTGTGCCATGTTCTTGTGTGAAATGCAACAATGAGAGGAGGAAAACCAGGTCGGAAATAGAATTAGATCTGCTAAAGTTTGGGATTGTTAAGAGTTACACACGTTGGGTACGACATGGTGAAAGCTTTGAATGCCAAGTTGATGCAAATGCTTTAGATGACTCGCATCAAAATATAGAGCATAATTATATGAGTGACATGTTGTATGAAGCATTTAGAATGGCGACACAAGAAGTAGATGCTGAGGTTGGAGAAGCTGTGGATGCAAAGGCTAATGTTGGTATTCGAGGAGATCCAAGGGAAGAAGCCAAAACATTTTATAAATTAATGGAAGACCTTGAGTTGCCGTTATATCCAGGCTGTAAAAACTTTTCAAAGTTGTCCTTTCTGCTTAAGTTATTTCACATAAAGTGCTTAGAGGGGATAACAGATAAAAGTCTTTCTATGATTCTTGATCTTTTCAAGGAAGCATTGCCGGAGAATAACACTTTGCCAGAATCCTTCTACGAAGCTCAAAAGACGGTGAAGAAGTTGTCTCTTAACTCCATCAAGATTGATGCTTGTCCCAATAATTGCATGCTATTTTGGAAAGAGCATGCTAATGCGGATGAATGTATAAAGTGTCATGCATCAAGATGGAAAAAAAAGGAACAAGGGAATGGAAATCCCACTACAGAACCTAATCCCAAAAAGCTTCCATGTCAGACAATGAGGTATTTCCCTTTAATACCCAGGCTTCAGAGAATGTTTATGTCATCTAAAACTGTCGCTAGTATGAGATGGCATTCAGATGAACGTCAGAGTGACGATGGGGTAATGACACATCCAGCCGATTCAAAAGCTTGGAAATCATTTGACGATAAATATCAATCTTTTGCCTCTGAAACACGAAATGTTCGCCTTGGTTTAGCAAGTGACGGCTTCAGTCCCTTCAGGAATGGATATATTCCCCATAGCACATGGCCAGTGGTTCTAATACCATATAATTTGCCACCATGGCTTTGCATGAAACAACATTCTCTGATTTTGTCCACGCTCATTCCAGGCCCTAAGGGACTTAAGAAGAATATTGATGTGTATCTCCAACCTCTAATTGAGGAACTTAAGTTACTTTGGAATGTTGGTGTGTAGACGTATGATGCCTCAAAAAAAGAGAAGTTTAGGTTGTTCGCTTCTTTGTTATGGACTGATAGTGACTATCCTGCTTATGGTGATCTCTCTGGATGGAGTACGGGAGGAGAAAAAGGTTGTCCTACTTGCAACAGTGACACATCTTCAGAATGGCTAAGAAATGGGGAAGTACTGTTACATGTGTCATCGCCGAGTTCTACCCATTGATCATGAATGGAGGTACGGTGGGGCATCTTTGACGGCACACATGAGATTAGACCAAAGCCAAAGGAGTTAACAGGTGAGGAAGTGCTTGAACAATTAGTGGATGTTGAATGTGTTACGTCCCTTGAGACTCCTACTAGGAAGAGAAATCGACGCAAAGATCAAAAGAACAAATGCAAAGCAATATGGAGAAAAAAGAGCATTTTCTATGAGTTGCCGTATTGGAGTAGTCTTCTAGTGCGTCATAATTTAGATGTGATGCACATTGAGAAGAATGTTTGTGAGACCTTACTTGCTACGTTGCTTAACATAAAGAGAAAAGTAAGGACAATCTGAATGCACGACATGATTTGAAGGAAATGAAAATTAGAAAGTCCTAGCATGCTAAAGAACGAGAGATGGTAGTTGGGAGATTCCCCCGGCTCCTTACACGTTATCCTTGGAGGAAAAAAAAGAAGCTATGTACCTTCCTGACGAGTGTCAAGTTCCCTGATGGCTATGCTTCAAATATCTCCCGAAATTCATTGCTGAGAGAGCGCAAATTGGCAGGTTTGAAAAGCCATGACTACCATGTCATTATGGAGCATCTTCTTCCTCTTGCTATACGTGATTGGCCGAAGTCACTGTCCACACCACTATTAAATTGAGCTCATTTTTCAAGGAGTTGTGCTCTAAGACATTGAATGTGAAAGACTTAGAAATAATGGACAACGAAATAGTCGTCATCCTATGCGAGCTAGAAAAGATTTTCCCATCGGCTTTCTTTGTGATTATGATTCACCTGTCGGTACACCTTGCAAAAGAAGCAATGATTGCGGGACCCGTTCAATATCGTTGGATGTACCCTATTGAGAGGTATGTAGCTTAATATAGTTTGGAAGATAAAAACATCAAAATTTATTATCTTCTGACTGCTTGCTTAGTTTAGTTGTTCCTCTTGTGTAGGTATTTATGTAAACTGAAGAGGTACATTCGTAACAAAGGGCACCCAGAAGGGTCGATAGCAGAAGGCTATCTTCTAGAGGAGTGTCTGACATTTTGTTCAAGATACATGGAGGATATTGAACAATTCAATAAGGAAGATAGAGTCTATGACTGTGATGATCATGGTGATGCTGACGATCGATTACCCATTTTTAAGACAAGTGGTCGACGGTCGGGAAAGTCACACCTCGATCATTAACAACACAAGAATGGGAGGATCTCCATTTTTATGTGCTCAATAATTATGAAGAAGTGAAGCCATTCATTGAGTAAGTTTTAGAGTTCTGCAATCAAACCATCTACATATATGCTAAGTTTGTAATTCACCATTATTGTCCTATTATGCACTAGTGAGTATGAGCGTGAAGTTTCAAACACAACAAAGATGACAATCGCTAGGAAGCGCAAGTTCATTCAATGGTTCAAACATCGAGTAAGTTAAAATAACGAGAAATTTGCCTCCCTCATAGGTCATCTTATGTCTACCTATTTACGTATATAAGTTGGAATAATGTTTGGTGCAGGTGACTTCTTTAGCTCAAGAAAAGCATCCTGCTGTGACTGAACATTTACAGGCCTTAGCGGATGGCCTAGACCGTGCTATAGCGACTGTGAACTGCTACATGGTAAATGGTTCTATGTTCCGCACAAAGGACAGTGAAATGGAAAGAGAGACACAAAACAGTGGGATTGTTGTGTTGGGGGAAAATGATCTTGAATATTACGGTCTGCTAAGCGAAGTCATTGAAGTACAGTACATAGGAAGAAATCGTGTCACTTTGTTCATGTGTGATTGGTGAGATGTTCATAGTCATGGGCGAGGAATAACTAAAGATTGCTTTGAATTCATCAGTGTCGATATTGGAAAAGTGTTGGGAAATGATCCCTACGTTTTAGCTTCACAAGTTGGGCAAGTGTACTATGTTCAGGACGTTGCGAAGCCAAATTGGAAGGTTGTAGTGAAGGCAAACCCAAGGAACTTCTACGATGTTCCTGAAATACTTGTCCAAGATAGCATTGGGGAAACAACGAAAGTTTAATGTGTTTGGCCTTTTTTTTTAAATTGATCCATTATAGGGATTTAATAATTCCATTTATATTGATAGAGTTGTTAAACCTTTTGTATTGAAATTTTTATGGTAGTTATTATAATTTGTCTGTTTGTTTGAAATTTATGGAATATCAACTTAGATGTTTTTTCCATTCTTTTTCGTGCTATTGAAATTTTTATGGTAGTTATTATAATTTGTCTGTTTGTTTGAGTAAGTAATGATAATGTTTTTTGTTTAGCGTGTTTTTCTTCGGTGTTGGGAGTTTTTCATGAAAATCTCCAAACCAAGTGGAAAGACATCCAGGAAAAATGTTGAAGGTCCAACAAATGAGTACGAGAAGCTGAGACTTCAAAGGATTGAAGCTAACAAGACAAAGCTGGAGAATATAGGTGCGAAGCGCATTATGGCTAGCATGAGTAGTCTAGTGGATAGCACGAAGGAGAAGAAGGAGGTGAGCAGGATCAAGAGTAAAGCTACCTTAGATCAAGATAATGACTACTCACCGGAGGATGATCTTTCTGATGATGGAAATGACGAGGAAGCCACTATTGCAAACAAGAAAAGGAAGGTATGTTGAGTTAGATTTTGAAATTTCTTTTTACTGGTTGAGGTTGCATATGTGCTCTTAGTATTGCAAATGGCTTTTGATATGTTCTTATTATGTGTGACAAGGAAGGGAGGACAGGGTAGGGAGGGTATTGAGGGGGTGGGGAGTAGCTGTGAGAGGGCATGGAGGGGTGGGGATTAGTTGTGGTAGGGTAGGGAGGGTAGTGAGGGAGTGGGGAGTGGCTATGAGAGGGCAGGGAGGGGTGGGGATTAGTTGTGGCATGGTAGGGAGGGTAGTGAGGGGGTGGGGAGTGGCAGGAAAATGGTAATTATGTAATTGTTATAGAACTTGCTATAACTCTAACTCAGGGTTACATGATTACTAGCTAAGTACACATGCATGACATAAGAGTCAAATTGTCCCTCCTGAGTCCTGACCCCATGGAAGAGTATTAACTATATGTTTGCTACCCAGATGAATTTTGACTCTTTTAGCATTTTCTGTATGTACATATACATGTCACTATCCCAATTTCTACAATGAGGCTCCTTCCTGTGAAAACAATGAGGCTCCAATTAATATGACATAAACATTAATCAGACATTATATAAATCTCCTAGATTAAAAGAATCGGACCTGAAACCTTCTTGGTTTTAAACATATCCTTGCAATGATTTAGTCTCTTTCAGAGAACCAATGTGCAAGTCCTTTTTACATTGGGCTCGTTTATTAACTAATACATCAGCCACTTGACCAAAAAATTTCTTGACAGAAAGAATGGTTTCATATGCTTCAAGTCACTATTATTTTTAATTTAGCTTGATATCAAAGGTTTCAAGGAAGAGCTATCTTAAATTAAGCCTGCCTTTGGCCTTCATCAGTTCACTCACTAAATAGAGGCTTTATTCTTTTCTTACATATTCCTTATAAAGCTCCATAACCATCTAAGTTTTAAAAGACACTAAACATTTGTATTATGTCCAATATAAGCCAAAACAAAAGATCAGTGAATGGAGGGGTGGGGATTTGTATTATGTCCAATTTGGCATGGTAGGGAGGGTAGGGAGGGGTGGGGATTAGTTGTGGCAGGGTAGGGAGGGGGTGGGGAGTGGCAGGTGGGAAGTGCAGGCAGTAGGCAGTGAGTGCAGTGGGGAGAATGGGGAGTGGCAGATGGGTGAGGGCAGTGAGCAGTGAATGTGTGCAGTGGCAGGGAGGTTGGGACACTATCCTAAAACTGGACACAGGTGCATGGACAACAGACTATTGCTAAAAGTGCAAACAAGAAATAATAATGTATAAACATAGCCATGGCAATATATGAGGCACCTGAACATAACCCCAAATAAACATAGGCGATCTTACCAACTGGGCATACTTAGAGCTATGAGCTAACTGGTACATACTCAAAATAATAAAAAAATTCGAGGAAAACTTGCACATTACATAAGTCAGTCAAATCATAGGAATATATGTATGTACAGTCAAATCACTAGTAGAAAACTTACTTGCTACGTGGTACACTCATGTTCAGCTAGTTTCTTAAGCTGAAATGTCAAAACATAGAAGTCTACATATTCTGCAGAGAATTATCTCTTTTCAAAAGTAGCAGAGTTATATGTGCTTCTTCAATAGTTCTTTGTGCGTTGCTTAGTTAGATGATCTATGAAGAAGTTAGAAAAATTAGTAGGTTTGGTACATTTGTAACTGCATAAAAGGTTGATACACTTGTAACTGCATACATTTTTTATACACTTGTAACTGCATACATTTGTAGCTGCATACATTTTTTGATACACTTGTTTTCTGCATCCAGTAGATGATCCTTTATGTTAGATGCATCTATATTTTGCTATTTGAAAATGGCAGGCACATAAGAAGGACTGTGCGAATAAGGGGACGAAAAGGAACTTCATTTTACCGGGTGCAATCGGCTGTTTGTTGACGCAGAGAAAAAACGTGCAAGGGAAAGGAAACAAAGGGGGAACTGTGCAGCTAACAGCAGCCCTCAAAGTCTTACAGAAAGGTTCACCTTTTAAACCACACTCATTCCATTTATGAAAGTCATTAGATTTAGTTTTATTCTAATATCTTAGTTGCGAAATCACTGCAATACAGCGATCACTAGTCAACAGGAGGCGGAAGTTCAAGACAAGATGGACTTCGATGAAGGTATACTAGTCCATATGTATAAATATAGGATTTAATAACAGAATACCTATGATAAATGAACTTATGTACTTCTAGGCATTATAGTGTCTGAGATTGTTTAATTTCTTTACAGAAATGAAAGAGTCCGATGAAATTGGGAAGGCTGATGTGGGAGATAGTGAATTTCATGAGCGAGAAAGTGATGGAATCAATGCAAGGGAATCCCAAAAAGCAATTGACCAAGAAGGTGTGTTTAAAGAGCCATTGCCTCTTCTTTCCCTTTTTTTGATTGATGAATGTGTTAGCTTCCAAGAGAATTGATTTGAACATGTAAAGTGTGTTTTTTGACGGAAAATTGAAATTTGGGTCAGAAGGCTCGATGGAGAAGAAAGGCGAAAGCATGCTAACATGAGAAAAGGAGGCATCTAATGAAACAGGTATGGTGTGGCTCATTTATTTAAAGACATACCCTATGCCTATTTTTTTAAGACAATATTTATTTTTATTCAAATTAACACATGTCAGGAAAGGGAAAAACGAAGAAGTCATATAAAACCAAAACACCAAGAGGTCCTACAAGAAATTTACAACTGGCTAAAATGAGACCCGGTGAGAAGATAAAGGTAGATTTTGATGTCAGTGGTCAACCAATAGGTGTCAACAGAGCTAAGTTGTCAAGGAACTGTGGTTCCCTCGTCAGAGATCCTCTGAATGCGCCACTTTATTGTATTGAAGAATTTTCACAAGTTCCACAAGAGAATAAGGAGAAGATGTGGAAGCTCATTTTGGTAGAACAATACTTCCACAAGCATTGATAATTCTTCAATATCTTTTACGAACTTTATTTTCTAATTATAACATTTTTCATGTGCAGGACAAATTTGATATTGGGCTGGATGATGTTAAAGATCAAGAGGAACGTGAAAAGAAAAGAAAAGATAAGAGGAAGTATATCATGACATCTTTGAACAAGAAGTATCGGAATTTTCGTGCACGTTTGAAGAGAGAATATTATGACACTTTAGAAAATGATGACGATAGACTGAAAGAAGATAATAGGCCCCCAAGTGTTGACGCAAAAGACTGGGAGTGGCTTGTATCATACTTTGGCACTCCAGACTTTCAGGTTAATGCACCCTCGTACATTGCATAGTTTTCTATATTTATTTTCAATTTTTATCATTTCACACAATTGTAATTTGTTTATATTTGAATTTAATAGAAAAAGAGTGGCAGAAACATTGAGAATAGGTCATACCTTGATGTCGGACATACGAGAGGAACAAAAAGTTTTGCACAAAAAGCACAAGATATGGTAACGCGTGTTCTTTCACCATTCCTGTCCTAATTTTTGGAATAGTTACTTAGGTTTATTGTTTGCCATTCCTTCAGTTTGAACGTGACAAGGTAATGCCAGGATTATTGGAATTGTACGAGGAGACTCATACCAGAAGCGACAAAACATCTGTAACTCAATCGGCACAGGACACCATGGTAACGATTATTCAAACTGGATTTTTTTTTTGTGTATTTGAAAGTATATTCCTACTTGACAAGATCTTCTCCCGTTACTGCAGAATGAAATTAAGCAGCTAGTTGAGCAACGAAACACTTCAAAAACAAAAATGACTGATGAAGAAATCTATGCAACAATTAAGCCAAAACGCAAGCCAAGTGCACGTGATCGACAAAAAGGGATAAGTCCCTCAGTGACATCATTATTTGGGTCATTTAGTGAAGGAGAAAAGTTTCACAAAGAGGCTGAAGCATCCAAAAATGAAGCTAGTGAGGCAAAGAAGGAAGCAAACGAGGTTAAGGAGAAGAACGAAGATCTAAGTAATACAGTGAGAGGCCTCGAAAAGAAATCTAGACTTATGGAACGCGCCCTAGAAGCCTTCATGAATTTGGCTGGATACAACATGTCCGATGTAATCCCCCACAATTTTAAAGGATTTTCATAAATATATTAAAGTATTTATGTAGTTATATTTAAATCCAAATGAGTTTAGAAAATGATTTGACTTTTAAAAAGGGTTGACTATTTTAAAAGTCAACTAAAAATATTTTTCATAGCTTAATAAAATTTGTAATATTTTAATTAAGCATGTTTTAATAAGAGTTTTAATTATTAAAAGCATATTTGAAAAGAAAGCTTAATGGAATCGAAAGCCCAAAAGTAATAAAAAGGGAAAGGATTATTTGATGACTAAAGTCCTAATAAGCCCATCTTGTTAGTCATCAAAGTTTTAATTATTGAAATCTCTTTTCCTAAGCCCAAAAGGATTAGCCTCTATTTAAATATCCTAAAAACCCAAAATTTTACCCTACACTCTACTTTCTCTCTCCTCCCTTGCACGTAATTTCTCTTTCTTTCTCTCTCACCCGTAGGGCTGGCAATGGGTCGGGTTGGGTCAAGATCAGGTTGGGTTGGCGGGTTGGTGGGTTGAGAACTCCTTGACCCAACCTGACCTGTTAACTTAAACGGGTTGAGATTTACAACCCAACCCAACTTTATGATAAACGGGTCAACCTTCAGGTCGACCCGTTTAAATTTTTTTCGTATTTTTTCTAGAAAAAAAAAATGAAAAGAACACAATTTATTTGCAAATAATTGTAGACAGCAAACTAAAATTAAGTCATTATATAACCATATGATAATATTGTTCAAAATCAACACAAATGTTCATTTAGGTGGAAATCTGAAATCTCTAACCTTTTAAGTAGAGTTAGGTTTTTACTTTATTACTTTATGGTTTTTCATAAATGGGTTAGGTGGGTCAAAATCAGGTTGGAATTTTCAACCTGACCCAACCCATTTAATTAAACGGGTTGGGTCAGGTCGACCCATTTATTAATGGGTTGGGTTCGGGTCGGGTTGGCGGGTTGGGTAATATTTCGCCAGCTCTACTCACCCGGCCTTTC
Organism: Beta vulgaris subsp. vulgaris; assembly: GCF_026745355.1. NCBI lineage: Eukaryota > Viridiplantae > Streptophyta > Magnoliopsida > Caryophyllales > Amaranthaceae > Beta > Beta vulgaris. The sequence goes on along the minus strand of NC_079205.1, from coordinate 25,245,550 downwards.
ACTTTCTCTCTCCTCTTTGAGCGTGGCTTTCATATTTTTCCCTCAAAAGCTTGTTTCTTCTTCGCTAAGTAACGTTTCTTGTCGAACAAGAAACATCACAAACCTTTTCAATGCTGAAAATCTCTGTCGCCGGTCCCTTTGTTGCGGTCACTGCTGCCGGTGCCCTTCCCTTCCTCCTTGTTGTGGTTGTTTTTCTTTTCTTCTCCTCTAAGATTCCATTAAAGTATTAGTTTTTATATTATTTTATTATCTATTAGCATGTTTATGTTTAAATATGGTTTTATATGCAAAATATATTTCGGCTGTCATATATGTAAAAATAATAAATTTTCAGATTTATTATTTTCAGTTTTTATTAGAAGTAAGTTTTTAGGGTTTTTAATCACTAGAAACTATATTTAAAAAGTATAAAGCATGAGATTTGTTTAGTGTATAATTTATATATATTAAATATATTTTCATAAGATTTATAAATTTTTATAAGTGCTGAAATTTCAAAAAGTATGTATTTTAAGGGTTTTTAATGATTTTTAATCACTAGAATAGTTATACTATACTAGGGATTAAAAATAACGAAAGTTTAATACATAAAAACGATTTTAAAGACGTTTAAAAGGGTTTGGGGCGTTTTTAAAGTTTCTGTAAATTTTTAGTACGAGACATTTATTTCATTATTTTATTTTCTAGGCAGAGAATTCGTAGTGGGAGACTTTTAGAGCGTAAAAGTGGCCTACAAATTTGTTTATACAAGGTACGTACATAGTCTACGTGCTATATGATTAGAAACATGCTTTAAGGATGTTTTATTATTTAGTATCATGTATAGGACTCCTGTCTTCATGATATACTGGATATTGTTTTACATGTTATTTGCCTGCGTGCTACATGTAAATTAGTAGTATTTATAGTATTTAATGTTTGTATGGAAGTTTGATGCAAGCAGATAGTCCAGTTTAAGTATTAATTCGTGAGTGAATTAATATAATTAGATTGAATCATGTGTTACATAGATTCTTGAGTATTAATTATTTATCTTGTAAGAACCGTGGATCTTATTTGGTAAATATGAGTTATACTTATATAAAGGTACAGTTTACTTGTTGGCTAGTGTGGTCAACGGGCAAGTTAGTAAAGAATAAAAGAAGTTAAAGGAGTCTTTATTGATAAGTTGTAACTTGTTAATTCTAAGATAAAAGGAGTTTTGTGATGATTATGTGATTATTAGTTATGTGTTATGTGCTTGGTTGGTGTCAACACAAGTATATAAAATGTATACAACGTAAAGTGAAACGAGAATAGGTTATAGACTTTAGATTGGTGCACGTCTAGAGTTGGACACTAAGGGTTGGGATACAAGGTGAGCGTGCCATGTATTTTCCTAGGATTGGATTGATCACCTTTCCTTTAGTCCAAAGGTTCCTCGATATCGCAGGTCATTTGGAATATGTGTAGCTCCCATATTTCCTATTTCAGTATAGACAACTCGTCCCTAACTATTCCATTTAAAGAAGAAATAAAAGTTTAGAGTCTAGTTCAGTAAGAGTTTATCTTATTATATGTTTTATTATTATTTATTCCTGCAAGTATATTTTTGAGTATCATGTTTAGGGTTATGTATGTCTGATATGTAGTACTCAGCTTTGCTGATTACGGCTTGTCTGTGTTTGTGATCATGGCTTTGCCTATTGATCCTGTGGTGATCCTTCGGGGGAGCAGAGTTGATACGGCATTGACATTACAGGTTCGAAGATGCATATCATTGGGGAATCTGGAATGGAGAGGCTCTTGTATTACTAGAACCATTTAAGTTGTTTTTCTAGGAGTTTATGTTTTCAGACATTAGTTTTAAGTTGGTGTGTTTCAGTTTCAAACATTGTTATTGGTTTCTTATTTCATAAGTTCAATAAAGTTGGTTTTTAGTAAATTATTTCCGCTGCAAAATTCTGAGTAAGCCGAAACGTTATCACACGGGCGATAATGCCTGGGTAATTCTCTAAGGTTGTTATAAAAGTATTTTCTAGAAAGAGAGAATTATCGGGGTGTTACATCCGATCTCAATATGGATGCGGTATGTCATAGATTATACCTTTAATTTAATGCAAAACAGATTAACACATGTGCATTATTAACAATTACAAATATTAACTTCTGTATTAATACTTATGACAGTGGACCGATGAAGAGGATGAGGAAGAGCTAATTCAAAAGTTGAGAAAAAACACAATGATGCTGAAGATTAAAGATAATTTTTAGATATCAGTATTAAAGGCGGACCCAGGTTTCTCCTTATCTTTTCTTTTTTTAAAAAAATTCATTGGTGACTCTATAATAATGGTTATTCTGCTGCTGCTGCTATGCTGCTGTTGTTCTGCTGCTGGTGTTAGGCTTCTGTTGTTCTACTGCTGTTGATCTGCTGCTGCTGCTATGCTGCTGTTGTTCTACTGCTGCTGTTAGGCTTCTGTTATTCTGCTGCTGTTGATCTGCTGCTGTTCAAGTTCAAGTTCAAGTTCAAGTTCATATACTGGTTTTTATATATTATGTGTTCAAGTTCATATATTGGTTTTTTTCCAATAATAATGGTTATTGTGTTCTAAGGATTATGGTTTTGTTAGTGGTTATTGGATTTAAATATTGTACTACTTTTGAATTCAAGTGCGAGGTTCATGAATTGTCTTTGTTTGAAAGGAGTCAAGTCTGCCAATTCTCTCTTGTTGAAATTGATAGTGGTTATGTCTTTGTCTCGTGCCTCTAATATGGATGGCGAATCTGGCTTGTTAATTAGCATTATGCAGGTTATTCTATCGTCACCTAGATCATGTTGTGACCTGGCTTGGTGTACCCTTGTGACCTATGCTACTGCCCACGCATATTCTCCAGATGTGCGGAAAGTCTTCTGCTTTATGAAGAACTTCAGTCTGCTGTATGGCCTTGGTAGCTGCTCCCCTACAGGTGTTTGTGGTCAAAATGATATACTTAAACAGTGTGTTGCCTTGGTTCCTGGACTAGATTACTAGTGATGACAGTTATGGTTTTTGTTTCAGCAGGTTGTCGACGATGCTACACCAAAAATTAGTGTGCAGTAAGTAGGATTTGGATTCTGCTGCTACTGGTTTACTGAACTCTACAGTTATAGAGTGGGACTTCTTGGTGCCTACTGGTGATAACTAGTGGCTCACTCCGTGGAAAGTGGTTTGGGAGATTTAAGGAGGACCATGGTGCCCCATGCTAGACCAGTAAATATTTTTCGCTCCTTATCATTATTTTAAATAGAGATTGGCACAAAATTATGGCTATAATATGTGTGGGATGCAGCATATGTTCGTTGAAAGTTTTAAGAATGCATAGCATGACATTATGGGAGAGAGAAAACATCTTAGCTGGTGCCATTATATTGCCTTGAACCCCTTGAGCTTTGCAATTCACATGCTTTGTTATTCAGGCATTGAAAACTTTGCATTTAATTTATCTGCTAAAACCTGTTGGTTCCGAAGTATATTTTTTAAATGTAATTACACGATAATGAGTTATGCGTTGGTACATATCTTTAGCATGAACATGTGGAGCTATGATCCTGATGTCATGGAGGCTTTGATGGAACTAATTATATCCCTAGTACGTGATCTGATTTGGACCATGGTTTTGTGAGGCCTTGTTACTGTTGTCTCACTTCACATGCTGCAGGCTGCCTCAAGTGGTGAATATGTTGATGCATGCTTGGATATGCTTGTATGCAACTTCATACCGCCAAAGAAATTTGTAGAATCACTGAAGTCGCCATATGGCATTGCAAGGAAGGACCGCGTTTTGGTTAGAGTCCATTCTGCCCTAGAATATATTGCTGGCATGGTTCCACTTGCCCTATCAAGATTGCTACCCATTGTGCTCCAGAGATTGCCAAAAGTTAATCAAAATTTGCAAGACCCTGTAAGTGTAGTAGAATTATGCTTCTCAGTTTGGAAGTGATGTTTTGCCATATTTGGTGACGATGTGTGTGCAAAAATACTTGTAGTTCTTGTCACCCTACTGACATTTCTCTTTCATGTTTAAGATGGAGGACGAGAAGGCCCTGAAGCACTTAAGGAGGACCATGGTGCCCCATGCTAGACCAGTGCCGAAAAGTTTGCCAATCCATTCGTGCCACAGAAGTACAACACATCAAATGAATTTTTCCCTCTGTATTTGTTGCTGTTCTGTTTGCAACTGACAAATGTTTTGCTTCAGTTTGACCCAGCTTGTTGGTGTAGGCAGTATAATTCGATCACTTGAAGGTGCATATGCACACATGCTTTGTAGGAGTAGTTTGTGCTCATTTTAGTATTACATTGGCAGACCATGTCCTTCAATTTACAAATTCAATTGGATTTCAGCATTTTGTTTGCTTTATCTATTGCTCAAGCCCTCAAAGATGGACGTGTGGTTTTCCAAAAGTCAAAAAATTATTTGTTGCAACAATATATGTTGAGCTCATAATGTCACTTGAGCAAAGCTCGTATCAAAAAAGGAAGGTCGCGACAGAACACATAAAGTACAAATGTTAGAAAAAGTTAGTTCTGCTGCAACCACAATTCAAGTTGCACTAAAAAATATCTTTAGATGCAACAATAATCTATGTGATGCTTAAAAAAATGGCTATCGAGACAACTAAATTCATATGACGCTAAATACATGGCTTTAGAGACAACTAACTACAATTGATGCTAAAAAAATGGCTTTAGAGACAACTAAATTCATGTGACACTAAATACATGGCTTTAGAGACAACTAACAACAGTTGATGCTAGAAGAAAATGGCTTTAGAGACAACTAAAGTCATGTGACGCTAAATAAATGGCTTTAGAGACAACTAAAGTCATGTGACGCTAAATAAATGGCTTTAGAGACAACTAACTATAGCTGATGCTAAAAAAAAATGGCTTTAGAGACAATTAAATTCATGTGATGCTAAAAATATGGATATAGAGACAACCAATATTCATATGATGCTAAAAAGATGGTTTTAGAGGCAACCAACATTCATCTGATGCTGAAATGTATCTTTAGAGGCACCAGAATATACTTGACGCTAAACACCATATAATTTAGGGGCAACCATGTTTATGCGATGCTAAAAGGGGATTTTAGAGGCAAGTCGGCCAAACAACGTGCCTCTATAACCAATTTTTTTTGTAGTGACAGTATAATTACACTGAGCAGAATCAAGTGATTTAGAAGCATAATGGATCACATAAAATTCTTTATCTTTATTTTGACCTAAAACGACACCTATGGTCTTATCACTAGCGTCACACATGATTTCAAAGGGTAAGGTCCAATCAGGTGGTCGAATCACGGGTGCACTAGTCAATCTTTCTTTCAACTTATCAAAAGCCTTTTTACATTCCTCATGAAAGTCAAATGTGGCATCTTTAGCAAGCAAAACACACTGGGGAGATGTAATTTTTGAGAAATTCTTAATAAAGCGTCTATAGAAGCCAGCATGCCCTAAAAATGATCTAACTTCACGATCACATATAGGATATGGCAATGAACTAATGACATCTATTTTAGCTTTATCAACCTCTAAACCTTTAGCACTTATAATATGTCCAAGTATTACACCTCATTCTACCATAAAATGACATTTTTCAAAATTCAACACAAGGTGAGTTTCAATACATCTTTTCAGACGAGATAAACCCTAGAGGCATCTATCAAAGGAATCACCAAAAACAGTAAAATCGTTCATAAACACTTCCATATCTTGTTCAATCAAATCAGAGAAGATACTCATCATACAACGCTGAAAAGTTCCAGGGGCATTGCATAATCCGAAAGCCATTCTCCTAAAGGCAAATGTACCAAAAGGGTAGGTAAATGTGGTTTTATCGTGGTCGTCCGGGGCGATGGGTACTTGAGTATACCAGAATAGCCATCAAGAAAGCAGAAGAACGATTGACCAGCAAGTTTTTCTAGCATTTGATCAATAAAGGGCAAAGGGAAATGATCTTTTCTAGTAGCTTGATTAAGATTCGGGTAGTCAATGCATACCCTCCATCCATTTGACACTTTAGTTGGAACAAGCTCTCCTTTAGTATTTTCAACAACAGTTATTCCACTCTTTTTAGGGACCACATGAACAGGACTTACCCATTGAGAAACAGAAATAGAATAAATCACATTGGCATCTAACCACTTAAGGATTTCCTTTTTAACTACCTCCATCGTGGAGGGGTTTAACCTACGTTGAGCTTCTTTAGTGGGTTTAGCATATTTTTCAAGAAAAATTCTATGCATGCATAAGGTGGGACTAATTCCTTTTATGTCAGCGAAAGTCCATCCTATAGCCTCCTTGTGGTCTTTTAGCACATTTACCAATTTATCTTCTTGATTGATTTAGAGCATTGGAGATAATCACATGTAGAGTTTCATTTTCACCTAAATAAACATATTTAGTATGCGAGGGTAGTGGTTTCAACTCTAATCGAGGTGCTTTAACAATAGAAGGGATTAGTTTAGGTACAGAAAATGGCAAAGAAAGATCAAAATTATCTTTTTTATCATTTTGCGAATCAAGACTTGTTAGATTAGACATGTCTACTAAAGAAGCAGACATTTTAGTTTTCTTGCTATCAGTAAAATCATCAGGCTCAAACAATTTGTTCACATCACTGATCAAAAACTTCTTGAGCCATCCAGTCAAAAGCATCAAAGGAATTAATAGAACTAACATTATTGACATCACTTAGGTATCTCATATGGCATCGAATATTTTGAATTTAATTATTTCACCATCAAATTCCATTGGAAAATTACCCCGATTAACATTAATTTTAGTCTTAGAAGTTTCAAGAAAGGTCTTCCCAACAGTAAAGGAACATTATCGGTTCTATCACCCGTATCAAGAACATAAAAATCAGCCGGAAAGACTAATTCATTTACTTGAACCAATGCATCTTCTAAAACTCCAATGGGAAATGCATTCGACCTATTAGCTAACTGAATAACCCCATCCGTTGTAGACAAAGATCCCACATTTAAAGTATCATAGACAGATTTGGGCATCCCATTAATCGAAGCTCCTAAATCTAACATTTATCTTTCAGATTTCGAATTACCAATTTTGCAAGGAATAGAAAACATGTCAGGATCTTTACATTTAGGGGGGAGCTTCTTTTGAATTACAGCTAAAATATTCTTCCCCATACTCACCTTTTCAGAAGGACGAAATTATCTTTTGTTAGTGCAAAGTTCCTTAAGAATCTTTGCATAACGGGGAACCTGTTTAATAACATCAAGCAAAAGGAATATTGACTTCAACTTCCCTAAAAGTCTCAAGAATTTCATTGTCAAGAGCCTCTTTCTTAGCTTTACCAAATCTGGAAGGGAAAGGGGGCACATCTTTAAAACAAGAAGCATCAATTTTAGAATAAAGATTACCCTTTCCTTCATGATCTATTATACTCTTTGTCTCTCCATTTCCTCCTACTATATTAAGTTCATCCTCGGGTTTAACCTCTATCTCTTTTTCAATCTCTCGCCTCTTTACCTTAGGTTCACTGAACTCTCTCCCACTCCTAAGGGTCAGAACTTTGGAATTATCTTTTGGGTTAGGAAGTGGTTGAGATGGTAGTTTACTTGAAATTTGAGTTTCTAGATTACTTAGAGAAGTACAAATTTGTCCTATTTGAGTATCTATGTGATGAAGGTGATTATCCGTTTTCTTTTGATAATCAATTCCATGGATGCGAACTTGGCCTATTTGAGTAGTTAATTGCTTAACTAGGTCTTCTAATGATGGGCTAGCAGATTGGGGTGGAGGGTTTTTTGCTGACCAAATTGCCTAGATTGACTAGTTTGTGAAGATTGTGGTCTAGTTCCATGCCAAAAATTTGGGTGATCTTTCCAACCTCCATTATAAGTATGTGAATAAGGATCATATTTTCTTTGAGATTGATTAGAGTAGCCTCCTATAGCATTTACACCTTCAGTTTTTAAAGTAGGACAAGCATTAGTTGCATGAGAAAACTCAGAACATATACCACATACTCTAGCTTTAGACTCATTACCAACAATAATTTTAGACACTAAAGTGGTCAACATAGCAATTTGTTGAGCATTTTCTTGCAGTTGAGATTTAACACCACTTAAGTCAATTTCATTTATACTTTTAACATCATTTCTAGTGTTATGTTGTTGAGTATATTGGGCCATGTTAGCAATTGTCTGTAGTGTTTTGGGCCATGTCTGCACAAGCAACCAATCTGGGATACCATGATGAGGATGTTGACGTTGTAAATGTTTAAACCTTTTCCAAGCCTCATATAAAGACTCCCCATCATTCTGTATTAAACTAGTTATGTTGTTATAAAGTTTGCAATTTTTCCAAGAGGAAAATATTTACTAAGAAAAGCTTGAGATAATGTAGCCCATGTTGTAAATGAATTAGGTGAATTATATTTTAACCACGTTTTAGCTTTATCTTTGATTGAAAACAAAAACAAACCAAGTTGAATAACATCGTCATTCACTCCATTTAACTTAGCAATATCACATTTTTCAAGAAAAGTGGTTACATGTTCATTAGGGTCTTCATTATCTACGCCACTAAATTGGTCTGGTTGAATTATTTGAACACTAGTAGAAAAAAGCCCATTTGATGCGGTCAAAACCGGGCTTACTGATGCGATTTTGGTCCGCATCAAATGGGCTCGCAGCAGCATTAAGAAATATACGGATCTGGTCCAAAACTGCATCAGATTCTAAGAATCTGATGCGGTTTTGAACAGGACCGCATCAGAAATTGGGGAGGGGTCTTAAAAAAAAGTGTTGTACACAGTGACAGCTCAGCATATAATCAATCTCAACATCCAGTCTTGAATACACAACCAAAAATACAATCAAGATAAAATTATACAAAAATGAAACTTATACACAGAATTTTACAAAAAAATTATACAAAATTATACGAAAAAAATCCAAAATGAAACTTATAAACTTATACAAAATTATACGAACAAATACAAAATGAAACTTATAAAGTTATACACAGTATTTTTCAAAAAAAAATTATACAAAATTATACGAAAAAATCCAAAGTGAAACTTATAAACTTATACAAAATTATATGAAAAACTACAAAATGGAAATTATATACAGAATTTTAAAATGAAAAATAAAAAGGAAAATGAAAACAAAAATATTAAATTGAAACCCTAAGATCTAAAAAAGTACAAAATTACAATCTAGATAAAAATAACTAAACATTCAGAAATGAAATTATAAATTTAAAACTAACCTAATTAGAAACGAAAGTGGGACGAAAATGAAAGTTAAAAACAAAAAAATAAACCAAACCCTAGATCTAGCGGCGGTGGTTGCTGACAGCGACGTTGCAACGGAGGAGAAGGCTACTAATAGCGACGAGCAACTGAGGAGCAGTGAGATCAAAGATGGTTCGCGGCGGTCGAGGATGATGAAATCGACGGTGTAAACGGCAGTGTAAAAAACGAAAATGGTAAAAGCAGGTTGTTGATGATGAATTTTTGATGAGAGGGAATTTATGAGAGGGGGAAGAGGTGAGGGAGTTGATGAGAGGGAAGAGGCGAGCAATTGATGAGAATTGAGAGGGAGTAGGCGGATTTTAGGGTTTGTGAGAGGAGAGGGGAGAGAATGAGTTATGAGGGGGAAGAGGGTTATGAGGGTTTGTTAAATGAATATTGGCCACGCATGAAAATGGGCTACGCATGAACATGGGCCACGCTAAAAAAAATTACGAAATTCTGATGCGGTCCATCAAACCGCATCAGATTTAAAAAAACGGCATCAGTTTTTGTAATCTGATGCGGTTTTTAGTGGACCGCATTAGATTTTTTTTGCCAAATTTTCCTCCCATTCTCTGGTTGATTTTCGGTTGCGGTTTTACAAAAACTGCATCTGATACTAAGTTACATATAAGGTTTCTTCCACTAGTGGAATTAAAGTGGGGCGAAGCTCAAAATTATTAGCTAAAATAGTAGGCCTTACAGTACATGAGGGTGCACTACTAGCATCCGACATTACGTAGTCGCGTAATGGCTTTTCATTGTTGTCATCCGCCATCGCTACTAGTTTACTATTAGATTCTTCGGAAAGGATGTACTCCAAATTAAATCAAAATCTGGCAGCTTTTGTATTTGCTCAAACCTCTTTTGTTTTCTTAGTGCACGAGTTATTCTTTCAAACTCTGGATCAAAGGAAACAAAGAACGATTAGTATGTGGCATACACTAATAAATATCAAAAAGTTTGAGCATAAATTAATAACTTTGGGAGCAAAAAGAAAAGACCAAAAATGCAGCAACTTCTATGCTAAACAATTAAGAAACACAACTAGTATGGATTAGGAAAAGAAACTAATTATTGAAAAAAAAATCCAATACTAATAACTCAAGAACACTAAGATAGCTCTAACAAAATGTTTATGAGAGGGAAAAATTTTTAAGAAATATAAAACAAGTGCTGACAAGAAAATAAAGTCTAAACTAGTATTTAAATCCCTCTAGTATGATATTAAACTATTGCCTCCCCGGCAACGGCACTAAAACTTGGTCGGTCCTAAAAGTACCCTAAAATGCCACAAATGTCCAGGTCAGCTAAAGTAAATATAGGGTAAGCAAGATATCGTTTCCCACAAGGAGGTATAATTGACTATCAAATTAAGAGACAGTAATATTATTTAGACGATTCAAAAATAGTGAATGATGGTGATAAACTAAACTACTAAAAATAAGAACTAAACTAATTCTAACTCTAAAAGGGTCGGATAATAGGTATAACGAAATATGAGAGAGATAGTTCTAGGAATTAGATTTCGCCAATTACCTTCTACAATGAAACTAAACTAGTTGTCAGATTAAAAGTTATTGTATTGCAATAATCGGATTTCCTATGATATATTATCTCCTCTTCTAAGGTAGAAAACGTGTATTTATACTAATCTTACACCTACTTCTGTGGTCGTAACAATTAATGTAAACCCATTACGAACAAGAAATTCATATAAAAGACCACCCCAAATGTGTAAATATTCCTAAAATTATACTACCTGACGTGTGGTAATCCCATGAACTAATATTGAAATTTCACTTCCGGTAATAATCCAATATCTTAAACATATAATTAACTGGCCAAGTCAATTATATGAAAACAAACCAAGATTATGAAATTGCAATAAAAATAAATCAATCAAAACAACTTAGTTCAAATCATTGACAAAAACATAAAAGACTACATCTAGTCCTAGCATAGAGAAATTTATCTAGACATTGAAACTAAACTAATTGAAAACAAAAATCTGAAAGTAAACATAGTAATACCTGTTGTATTTCATGTTTTGATGATGTCAAATACTTAGGTAACAATATTATGTTATTTTCGAAAAAAATAAAATACCAAACATATTGTCATATTTATTTTATGTATCTTTAAGGGAAAAGATTTTATAAATCTAAGTCAAGATATTATTTTTGTTCACTTGAAATTATAAGGTATATTTAATGTTCTATTAACTTAGAATCTTTTATTAAAGATTCTTAGTTATTAGATCTTGTTGTTGTTTTTGTTAAAATGCAGTTAAAACATGCGTGGGAGTATACCAGTCATCAATAATCTTGTTGGTTGAAGTGGCGCGCAAAAGTAGGAACTACTTCCTATGAGTTCTCCAAGCTTCATAACTAATCGGCCAAGAACAAAGTAACTACCGGCTAGATTTTCGCGCCATAAGGGATAGTGGGAGCTGCCATGATCATTGCTACACTTGTTGCGCATCCAATTTAGGGCCACGATTCACACGATCTTACAAGCACACATCTAGGAGATCATGGAGGAGTAAGATTCAAGAAGAAAACGGTCGACTTCAACAACTTTAAAAGAAGAAGAATTGTCGAAGAAAAAATATAACTTTCTCGCTCTTAAAGTTGATTATTACTTAGAAAGTTTTTCTATATTTTTCTTCTTCACTATTCCTTGTAATATTCTAAGTGTTTGGGTGAGAGAAAATTCAGAGAATATCCTTGAGATAAAAAAGGAGAAAAAGAACGAGAGAAAAGAGAAGAATTCTAGAGAAGTCAAAGTGAGTGTCATTAGTTTAAGGGAAACTGGGTGACTGGGAACAAGTTCCTACAGGATTAGAGAAGGTCCTTGTTAGGTTGTAAAGAGAGATTCTTTTGGCCTAATTCATTAAAGAAAGTTGAGTTAAAATATCTTGGGGTCAAGGTTTTTCTTCTTATTGGGCCTAGGAAGTTTTCCTTGTAAAAAATCCGTGTGTCTTTTCTCTTAAGTGTTAAAGTTATTTCTTTTCTGCATTATAAATTCGAAAATTTCCCCTTAACTACAATTCACCCCTCCTTTTGTAGTTGCCATAGTGTTCACACTAGAAGAACAATAACGAATTTAATAACATGAACTAAAAGAAGGGAGAAAGAAACTCCAAATTCATATGAAGAATCAGATGAACGTTCACCTTGCTCTCGCATCGGCTCTCGTTCTTTGTCTCCTCCTCTGTAGTGCGTCCCTTTATTCTAATGTTTCCTCTCTGCTGTGTGGCCGCCCCTGTAATCCACTCTTATACTTCTCGTGCCATGCTTAAGGTTTCCTTCTTTTTTATCTTCGTGGCTAGCCATCAATGTGTTGGTCTTTTGGGCCAGCAAAACCTTTTACCTTTCTTTTATTTCTTCTTTATTTTCTTCTGATGGGCTCCAATTATATGACTCTTGTTTTTTTTACTTTCTTTCTTTTGTTTCTTTTGTTTCTTTTTTTCTCCTTCTAATTTTCCTACAAAACAAACCAATAGGATAATAAATAAATAAGCTCTAAAAATAAAGTATTTGCATAGTAAACACATACCACTATTATAAATATTAAATAAACCAAATTAGCATGTATAAGTAGTGCTAAAATCAAGCAAGTAATTTTTTGAGCACATTTTTCATATGTTAAAATAACTTTATTACTTAAGTAACTTAACCCTTATAACGTTAAAATATCACAAGAAAACCTACTATAAATCTCAAAACTTATACATATAAGTAATATACAAGTGCAAATAACATGTATGAAATAGAGACTTGTCAACATGCATGTGTGATATCAAAGTGGTATGAATGGATAGAAGATTTATAATTTTCCAGCTAGGAAGAAAATTGTTGAAGGAAAAACAAACACGTTAAGCAAGTTTGGGTGAGAAAGGATCAACTAGAGTCAATTGTTTGTGGAAAGGGACTCAAGAAAGTTTGAGTTCCTAACTCTAATATTTGATTATTTCTTGCAGACTAAAGTGAGAGGTAGTAACTTATGGTATTTGGATAGTGGTTGCTCAGACACATGTTCGAGGATAAGAAACAATTTCTCTTACTCACAACTTATGATGGTGGAAGTGTTACCATTGGAGACAATAGTAAAGGTTCTATTATTGGCATAGGTAAAATTAGTAAATCACTTTCAGAAGCTATTGATAATGTGTATTATGTTGACAACTTGCAACATAATCTTTTGAGCATTTCTCAATTATGTGAAAAAGGCAATCGAGTTGAGTATCAAGTTGACCTTTGTCACATAGTTAATTCACAAAAAAAAAAATGAACTTGTCTGTGAAGGAACCAGAAGATGATATCTAACTTTACTAGATAAAATTCCAAAGAATAAGTCATTTTGTTTGAGAGTTAATTCTGAGTCAAATCAATGAGTTAAGCATAAGAAGTTTGGATATGCTAGCTTGACACTTTTGAATAAACTTAAATCTCGTGACTTAGGGATTAGACTCCCAAACATTAAGTACGAGATTGATAAAGTTTACTCAGAATGTACAAAGGGGAAACATATAAAATCCTCTTTCAAACCAAAAAGTGTCATGAGTACCAGTAGACCTTTCAAACTTATACATATTGAATTATGTGGTCCATGCATGTACAAATTCGAAATGGTCAGAGGTTTGTTTGTGTTATGGTTGATGATTTTTCAAGGTTTACATGGGTTATCTTTTTGCACCGAAAAGAGGAAACAATTAAATGAGTTAGTTATAGTGAAAAATGTAACTAGTTAAACCATTAGTTGGTTGTGGTAAGATGTAACCATGATTTTGAGTTTGATAATTCAAGTTTCATTGAATTCTGTAGAGAGCATGGTTTGAATCACAACTATTTACCCCTAGAACACCTATATTTTATGGATTTTGCAAATATATTTTAGTATTTACATATTTATATTTAAACATAATTTATTTTGAAATGATTGATTTATTTAAAGAAGGTGGACTATTTTGAAAGTCAAAGGAATTATTTTAAGGATTTAAGGAAGTTAAAATATTTTGTTTAGGCATGCTTTAAAAAATGTTTGAAATACTAATTGGATTTGGAAAAGAAGTTTAAATGGGCTTGAGGAATCCAAATACTAAGTGGATTAGGAAAAGGATTTCTATTGATGTTAGGAGTTCTAATTCATCAATCCTATTCATCATCAACCTTATTTAAACCCAATCTCCTTTTCCTAAGCCAAAAAGGAAAAGCCTCTTTATAAATACTTAAACCCAATTATTTTACCACACAAAAATAATTATTCTCTCTCCTCATTATTCAAAGTTGTCGGCCCCTAACCTTTTTCTCTCCTCATGGTTTTCTTTTCCTTTCAAGTTTTCTTTCTTCTTCTTCAAGTAACGCTTTCTTCTTCGCCAAGAAACGTCACCAGGCCTCTTCAACCACCGTTTTTCCTTATGCGCCACGGCTATTGGTGCTGCTGTACCTTTTCCGGCGCCTTCTTCTTCTTGGTTCTTTGATTCGTTGGTTAAATTCTTTTCTTCCTTCCCAAGTTTTAGTTAAAGATCATGTTTTATGTTTTATTTCAGTATTAATCATGATTAATAACTTTAATTTACTATTTTAATGATCAATCTTAGATTATATATATTATGTATTAAAAGAATAAAATTTTAGATTTGATTACTATTTTTAGATTGAGTTTTTAATTATCAAAGCATGGATTTTTAGGGTGTTAAGTATTGGAAAATCATAGTAGCGTGTTACAACTATGAGATTGATTTAAATTATGAATTTAAGCATTTAAAGAGAGTTTTATAATTTTATAAGTTGCTGAAATTTTAGAAAGGGCTTTAATCATAAATCCAAACTAGATGTGTTGAATTTCCTTAAATATGATATTTAGATTTACAAAGTTACAATACAACAAGGATTGCAAAAAGTAAAAGAGTTAGTTCTACAACAATTAATTGTCACACATATCTTTTACTTTAGATAACACGCGTGATGTTCAGTCAATGAAGTGTACACCAACATCAGATAGGTTAATTGATATTATATCACAAAAGAGAAGGGTTGAGCGAGCCTATGAAATTCGGGAGCGGAAACGGTTACATGAAGGAGTGCCAGTATTAGTATAAATTGTCATTTTATCTGAATCTTTGAATGAAGCAATGGGTTAAGCGAATACGTTTTGATTAGATATATAGGTTGAACTATAGTTTTAGAGAATCTAATAAATGTTTCTACAAACTGAAATAAAAGAACAACCAAAGTGATACACTATACGATACAATACTAATTTGTTTGTTTTTCTAGTCCTTATTAAAAACAAAAAAAGTCCAATAAATTCAGTCAAATTCATATAAGTTCACATAAAATCTAATAACAATTAGCATGCTCGGGTAAGTACAGATATAGTTAGTTTAACAAAAATAAGTAGAAAATAAAGTTTGATTTACTCATAAAATAAGGTCTAACAAATTTAGATTTGTTCAAATACATTAGGTTAAGGTCTAATAATGATTAATAAGTCAAAAAGGTAGGTCTATTTTCAAATGTAAAAAAACGATTGATTATATTATTTAGACATTCACGCAATCCTATTAATCATACTATATAAGTTTAAACAATCATAAATCCAAACTTGATGTGTCAAATTTCCTTAAATATAATGTTTAGATTATAATACCAATAGTTCTAATATATTTATTTTTTTATTCTACACACTTTACTTTTTGATATCTTTCTTTTTAATATAACATTTTTGCATTTTTAATTCTTGATAACATGTTGCATCAAACTTTCTCCTCTTTTCGGAGTTATAGGTAAGAAGATAGATGAAAAAAAATAATAGGTAGTATTGGTAATTTTTGGTGGCTCATGATTACTTAATAAAGAAATATATCAAGTAAAAAGAGACTAAAATTATTGAAATTTGTAACAAATAAATGTCTCAAGGAATCCAAAAGCTATGAGTGTTAGTTCAACAACAATTAATTGTCACAAATATCTTTTATTTTGGATAACATGCGCAATGTCCAGTCAATGATGTGCACAGCAACATCAAATGGATTAATTGATACTATATCGCAAAAGAGAGGGGTTAAGCACGACTAAGGAATTCGGGAGCGGTAATGGCTGCATTAACGAGTGCGAGTAATAGGGCAAATTGTCATGTTATCTGAACCTCTTAATGAAGAAATGGGTAAAGCGAATAGTTTTTCATTAGATAGGTTGAACTAGAGTGTTAGATAATCTAATAAATGGTTCGACGAACTTAAATAAAAGCACAACCAAAGTGGTACACAGTAAGTACGATACAATACCATTCTGTTTATTTTTTTCCGTATTAAAAACAAAATTTTAATAAATTCAGTCAAATTCATATAAGTTCACATAAAATCTAATAAAAATTAATAACTCTGGGTAAGTTCGAAAAAAGTCAGTTCAGCAAAAATAAGTTAAAAATACAGTTCATCGTACTAATAAAATAAGGTTTTATCAATTCGGATAATATTGTTCAAATGAATTCGATTAAGGTTTAATAATGATTAATAAGGTCAAAAAGGTAGGTTTATTTCAAATATAATAAAATCGATGATTATATTATTGAAACATTTAAGTAATCCTATTAATCATACTATATAAGTTAAAACATTCATAATTCCAAACTTGATTTGTAGAATTTTCTTAGATATAATATTTATATTTACAAAGGTATAATACAACAAGGATTGCAAAAGCAATAAGTGGTAGTTCAACAACAATTAATTGTCACGAATATTTTTTATTTTAGATAACATGCGCGATGTTCAGTCAATGAGGTTTACATGGACATCATATGGGTTGATTGATACTATATGACAAAAAAAAGGTTGAGAAAGACTACGAAATTCGGAAACGGTAATGGTTGCATTAACGAGTGCAAGTAATATTGCAAGTTGTCATTTTATCTGAACCTCAGCTCTTAATAAAGCAATTGTAACACCCCGATAATTCTCTCTTTTCAAAAATCCCTTTATAATATAAAACTTAGAGAATTACCAAAGCATTATCACCCGTGTGATAACGTATCGGCTTATTCAGAATTTTGCAGCGAAAAAACAATTAACTAAACTTTAATTTTATTAAAACTCAATAAATAAATAAACAAGTGTTAAGAACTTAAACAATCTTGTTGTATAATATGAGCACTATAAGAGGGGGGGTGAATTATAGTGAGAGAATAAGCTATACTTTTTGCGGAATTAAAAGTAAACTTGGGAACAAATGATGGGAACACGAGAGATTTTACGAGGAAAAACTTCCTAGGCCTAGTAGGAAGAAACAACCTCGACCACAAGGGATTTTAAACCACTTTCCACTATAATAGGCCAAAGCAACTATGATTACAACCTATTACTTTTCTCTCGATTCTCAACTTAAGTTACTCAACTCAAGTTCCCAACGACAGTTCCCAACAACTGACGTTTTCTCTCAAACTTCACTCGAAGTTCCTTTCTCTTTCTCTTTCTCTTTCTCTTGCTTCACTCAAAGCTTTCTCACACTTACAAGAGTTCACTCAAACCCTTTTTTCATAAATACACTTTATAAAATAATGGAAGAGTAATAAACTCGATTAATGTAAGTATGAATTCTCTTAAGGAAAAGGCACTGACACTTTAGATAACTTAGGACAAATTAACTAAGTCAGACACAATTTTGCTTAAATGAATTAGGCGCCTATTTATAGACAATTAAGACAAGACATGTTCTCCACTAACTTAGACCATTATCACATGTTCTCCATGATGTTTAATTAATTAATTAAATTAATTATTTCATGTCATGTAAAGCATCCACTAATCCACTACTTCACTTAATAGAAGCAGTAACACATTACGTGGTTTTTGCAAAACTTGGAGAATAATTAAACTTATTTAATTAAATAAATACTTGGAGGATAGATTTTCAAGGAAGTTGGGAGGACCAATTAGATTTGATTGAGTTCTCTTACAATAATAGTTACCATGCGAGTATAAAGATGACACCTTTTGAGGCGTTATATGGACGGAAGTGTAGAAGTCCCATTTGCTGGAATGACTATAGTGAGAATGTCGTTTTGGGGACGGAATTCATTGAGGAGACCGTCAAGAACGTTCGATTGATTCAGGCTCGAATTCAAGCTGCGCAAGATAGGCAGAAGAGTTATGCAGACTTAAAACGGCGCGAAGACGAGTTCGATGTAGGTGATAAAGTATTCCTGAAAGTATCACCCACCAAAGGCGTTATGAGATTTGGGAAAAAGGGCAAGCTGAGTGCTAAATATGTAGGCCCATATGAGATTTTGGAGCGCATTGGGAAAGTAGAAGCTTATAGATTGGCATTGCCAATGGAATTTGAAAAGATGCATGATGTGTTTCATATATCCCAATTGAAGCGCTATATCCCTGATGAGCGCCACGTGTTAGAGCCTGAACGAGTCCAGATAGATAGTAGCCTCACTTATGAAGAAAGACCTGTCAAGATTCTCGACAGGAAAGTGCGTAGTACGCGTAACAAGGATGTTCATATTGTCAAAGTTCTTTGGTCTAACCACGAGTCAGAAGAGGCAACGTGGGAAGCCGAAGAGGATATGAAGAAAAAGTATCCAGACCTATTCCTTGAGGTGAGTTACGAGGGCGTAACTCGTTTTCTTTAAGGGGGGTAGAATGCGATAAATTTCGTGCTTTTTGTCTATTTTTATGAGATTTCCATGTATATGTATGCCTATGTTAGGCAATTTGCACATGTTAGTGCAAAAGAAGTAGAGTCTCCGCATAAGAAAAGTGTTCATAAGTGACACAAGTGTTTTAAAAATGGGAAAGTGCACGAGATGCACTACCCTTCTTCAAAGATTTCCGAAATGATGAGTTCAAACTTTCGAAAGCACGAGGGTTTTGTGTTAAGTTTCGGGACGAAACTTCTTTTAAGGGGGGTAGACTGTAATCCCCCACATTTTTAAAAGATTTTCATAAATATATTAAGGTATTTATGTAGTTATATTTAAATCCAAATGAGTTTGGAAATGGTTTGACTTTTAAAAAGGGTTGACTATTTTTGAAAGTCAACTAAAAATATTTTGCATGGCTTAACAAAACTTGTAATATTTTAATTAAGCATGTTTTAAGTAAAAGTTTAATTATTAAAAGCATATTTAAAAAGAAAACTTAATGGAATCGAAAGCCCAAAAGTAATAAAAAGGGAAAAGATAATTTGATGACTAAAGTCCTAATAAGCCCATCTTGTTAGTCATCAAAGTTTTGATTATTGAAATTTCTTTTCCTAAGCCCAAAAGGATTAGCCTATTTAAATATCCTAAAAACCCAATTATTTTGCCCTACATTCTATTTTCTCTCTCCTCCCTTGCACGTACCTCTGAATTTTCTCTCTCCCCTCACTCGACATTTTCTCTCTCCTCTCTCTTTGTGCGTGAGTTCCTATTTTGCTCTCAAAAATCGTTTCTTCTTCGCTAAGTAACGTTTCTTGTTGAACAAGAAACGTCACGAATAATTTCTTGAAGCCAAAACCTGCTGCCGCCGGTCCTTGCTGCTGTCCTTCAGTCCGGCGCTGCCCTTCCTCCTCCAATTTCGGTTGTTTTTCTTTACTTCTCCTTTAAGATTCCATTAAAGTCCTAATTTTATTGTTATTTTATTACTATTTACATGATTATGATTTGAGTTATTATTTATTATGAAGAATTTAGTTTCGGTTCTCATATGTATAAAAGAAAAAAATTTCAGATTTATTATTTTTAGTTTTAATCATGAAAGATATGGTTTTTAGGGTTTTAAAACACTAGAAACCGTATATTTAAAGTATGAATATGAATTTTGATTAGAATACGATTTTTATATGCATTTAAAATATTTTCAGAAGGTTTAGAAAATTTTATAAATGCTGGAAATTCAGAAAGTTAGTATTTTTAAGGTTTTTAATGATTTTTAATCACTAGAATAGTTGTACTATACTAGGGATTAAAAATAACGAGGGTTTAAATTATAAAAACGATTTCTAAAGACGTTTAAAAAGGTTTGGGGCGTTTTAAAGTTGCTGTATTTTTTTTTAGTTCAAGTATTTACTTGATTATTTAATTGTTGTAGGCGGATAATTTATAGTAGGGGACTTTTAGAACATAAAAGTGGCCTACCGTTGCGTTTATACAAGGTACGTACATAGTCTACGTGCTATATGGTTAGAAACATGCTTTAGGGATGTTTTTATTTTGTAGTATCATGTATAGGACCTTGTTGTTCATATATATGATTTACTGAAATTGCTTTACATGTTACTTGCCTGTGTGCTACATGTAAACTAAGAATATGTATGAGTATGGTTGTTTGTATGGAAGTTTGATGCAAGCAGATAAGTTTAGTTTTGGTATTAATTCGTGAGTGAATTAATGTAAGTAAATTGGAATCATGTGTTACATAGATTCTTTGAGATTATTTATTTATCTTATAAGAACCGTGGATCTTATTTGGTAATTATGAGTTATACCTAGATAAAGGTACAGTTTACTGTTGGCTAGGTTCAACAGGCAAGTTAGCAAAGAATAAAAGAAGTTAAAAGAGTCTTGAATGATAAGTTGTGAACTTGTTAATTCTAAGATAAAAAGGAGTTTTTGTGATCTTATGTGATTATTAGTTATATGTGTTGTGTGCTTGGTTGGTGTCAACACAAGTATTAAAATGAATGCAACGTAAAGTGAAACGAGATAGGTTATAGACTTTAGACTGGTGCACGTCTAGAGTTGGACACTAAGGGTTGGGATACATAGTCCGCCATGATATGTATTTTCCTAGGATTGGATTGATCACCTTTCCTTTTTTAGCTCAAAGGTTCCTCGATATCGCAGGTCAATTGGAATATGTGGTAGCTCCCATATCTCCTACTTCAGTATAGACAACTCGTCCCATAACTATTCCATTTAAAAGAAGAAATAAAAGTTTAGAGTCTAGTTCAGTAAGAGTCGTCTGCAGTTTGTTATATGCTTATTGTTATTTATGTTGTAATATCATGTTTAGAATTATTTATGCCTGATATGTAGTACTCAGCTTTGCTGATTACGTGCGTGTTTGTGTGTGTGATCATGGCTTTGCCTATTGATCCTGTGATGATCCTTCTGGTGAGCAGAGTCAGTATTGCATTGACATTACAGGTTTGCAGATGCATTGCATTGGGAATCTGGAATGGAGAGGCTTATACTTAGTATAGTTGAAGTTGTTTTCGTAGGGACATCTTTACTTTAAGTTTGAGATTTTTAGTTGGTGTGCTTTAGTTTCGAAACAGTTGTCATTTATTTCATAAGTTTAATAAAGTTGATTTTTTTTAGTAATTGGTTTTCCGCTGCAAAATTCTGAGTAAGCCGAAACGTTTTCACACGGGCGATAATGCCTGGGTAATTCTCTAGATTTGTTATAAAAGTATTTTCTAGAAAGAGAGAATTATCGGGGTGTTACAGTTAGCCCTTCCCTTGATTACTTCACCATTTACAACACAAACATTCAAGTTATTCAAGGCACGCACATTTAGCATATTTCCCGTGGACACACCTATGGTTTGAGTTCCCGAAATTTTTATATTGAACTTTAACAATATTTCGGTGATTAAGGCCCCATAGCCAACAACAAATCCATTTTCAATGCAATGACTCAAGTGTTGAATCATTAAAGAGGGAAAGTTTATGTGTTTGTGAGAGGCTAAACAATGGATATAAATATAATCCAACATGCTAACTTGAGCACGTTTGGAAAGACGAGGCAATAAAGCTTTCTTGAGGATGTGAAACAAAATTTTGTGGTAGGGAGAAAGGAGATTATGATCAAGAAATGTTTTTCCCTTTTGACCACCATACTTAACAATCAATTGATCAAAAGAAATGTCCGAAAATGGATATGAACCACGTTGTTTCTTGAAATAAACATCATTCCTCTCACGGGAACACCAAGCAGTTTACCCAAAATTTTAGCATTAAAATCTATTTGAGTTCCCTTTACCAAGTGGAACAATTTCCTTCTTCTATCCATGGAAAAGTTTTCACAAAATTCGTCCATCAATTTAGGAATCAAACTATTTCCATAACATTTACAAAAAGATTTCTCCCACCTTGAAACTTAATCATATTGAGCAATTGAGAAAATTTACTCTTTTGCACCAAGAAACATCAATAAAAAGTCCATGCACATACCTGATGTTGTGGAATTTTTTCGAGAACCGGTTGTTCCTCTCTCGGGAACATCCGATTCCCCCTCACTTGTTGCATGAGCTTCTTCAACCTCCATTTCAACCGATTCTTCCATTTTCTTCCTTTTCCTTAGAATTCTAGATGAAGAATTGGGAGAAATATCCATGGGTGTGGTGATTCAATTTTAGTGGAGGAGGAGAGGGTTTTTCGGCTTTGTGGGAGGAGAGAGAGTGAGAAATGTTTTTGGTATACATATTTTGTGGAGTGATTTTCGGTTTTATGAGAAGGAAGGAAAAAATTTTTTTGTTTTGGTTTAAGGAAGAATAATAATATAAAACCGTGTATTTACACGTTTTATAAAAAAAAAAATTTCTATCTAATTTAAAAATATCTTCAACTAACTTGAGAGATATAAGGAAAAATCAGATTTTTGGAAATAAAATCTGAACGAATATTTTTGGTTTTTCGAATTTTGAAAAGAAAAAAATAAATCGAATACGCTGGGAACAGCGTTTGGGAACAATGAATGGAAACAATGAAATTTTGCTACTTTGGAACTCCATTAATTCTTTTAATCCTTTGTCATCACTTAAGGCATAGAATTGTCTTATGAACAATAAGGGGAATATTATTGGACATTGGTGAGCAGTTTTCAGACATTTTTACTTATACATATGAAATAATCATATAAGATTGTGATGTATTTAAGCAAATAAAACATCGAAAATGCACATCCAGACATAATGCCAAAGAATTAACACAAAGGGGAATATGTAGCAATCATTTCAACTTGATTAAGCCAAGTTCAAGTCTCAATTTCTCAAACCTATCTCTATTTAAGGGCTTTGTCAAGAATGTCTGCAATTTGACGTTCAGTCTCACAGAATTCCATTTTAATAAGACCCTTTTCAACATTATCTTTCAGAAAGTGATGCCTAATATGGATGTGTTTGACTCTTGAATGATGCACGGGATCTTTAGAAATACTAATAGCACTAGTATTATCACAATAGATGGGAACACATTCAAAGTAATTCCATAGTCACGTAGTTGTTGTTTTATCCATAGCATTTGGGAACAACATGCTGCTGCTGCAACATATTCAGCCTCTGCTGTAGATAAAGCAACTGTGTTTTGCTTCTTGGTGCTCCAAGAAACTAAACTATGACTAAGGAACTGAACCATACCTGATGTACTCTTCTATTGACCAGATCTCCTGCATAGTCAGCATCCGCAAATCCTTTCAATTCAAAGGTATCACTTCTCGAATAGAATAGGCTTAAATCATCTGTTCCCTTGAGGTATCTTAGGATTCTCTTCACAGCTGTGAGATGAGATTCCTTTGGATTGGCTTGAAACCTTGCACATAACCCTACACTGAAAGCAATATCAGGACGACTTGCAGTTAGATATAGTAATGAGCCAATCATACCTCGATACTTGGTTTGATCCACACTTTGTTCCTATAGAATCTTCATCCAATCTGGTTGAATTCCCATAGGTGTATGATTTACTTTGGATGCTTCCAAACCATACTTTTTCAATAGTTCCTTTATGTACTTTTGTTGATGGATGTAGATTCCTTCTTCTGTTTGCTTGATTTGCAACCCCAAGAAGAAGTTGAGCTCACCCATCATACTCATTTCAAATTCTTTACTCATGAGATTAGCAAAGTCCTTGCACAAAGATTCATTAGTGGCACCAAATATAATATCATCAACATATATTTGAACAACTAATAAATGTTTTCCTTTTGATTTTAAAAACAAGGTTCGATCCAATTTTCCTCTTTTAAACTCATTTTCAAGAAGGAACTTAGAAAGTCTTTCATACCATGCTCTTGGAGCTTGCTTTAACCCATAAAGAGCTTTGTCAAGCTTAAAGACATGATTAGGAAATTCTTTATTTCATAACCTGGAGGTTGTTCTACAAATACCTCCTCATTAAGATAACCATTTAGAAAAGCACATTTTACATCCATTTGATACAATTTGAAACCCATGAAGGCAACAAATGCTATGAAATTCTAATTGCTTCCAGTCTTGCAACTGGAGCAAAAGTTTCTTCATAATCAATGCCTTCCTGTTGATTGTATCCTTTCACAACTAACCTGGCCTTGTTTCTTATATAGTTCCGAACTCATCTAATTTGTTTCGAAACACCCACTTTAAACCAATAACCTTGTTATGTTTAGGCTTAGGTTCAAGGTGCCAAACTTTGTTTCTTTCAAATTGATGAAGTTCATCCTGCATTGCTACGATCCAATCAGCATCAGTGAGAGCTTCTTCATGATTCCTAGGTTCCAACATAGAAAGAAAAGCATGAAAAGCACAAAAGTTTTTCAATTGAGATCTCGTTTGAGTTCCCTTATTTATGTCACTGATTATTAGTTCCACAGGATGGGAACGATGAGTTTTCCAAGGCTTTGGTTGGAAATCCTGGATGGAAACTTGGTTTCCTTGATCATCTTCATTTCCCTGTACTTGGGAACCAGGTTCAACAATAGTGGATTCATTCACTAGTGCATCATCACTTAGTTCTTCTTCTTCCTCATTTGGGAACAGGAACAGGATGTTGTTCCCTTGGCTTTGTTCCCATGACTTCGTCTTCCAAAGTCTCATCAATAAGACTTAGATCTTTTGCAATCCTATTTCGAAGTCATCTTCAACCTGTGTGCTTGCATCAAATTTATCTGTTTCATCAAAAATAACATGCACACTTTCTTCTACACACATAGACCTTTTATTATACACTCTATAAGCCTTGCTACTAGAAGAATATCCTAAGAATACAGCTTCTTCACTTCTAGCATCAAATTTTCCAATATTTTTTCCCATTATTATGAACAAAACATTTACATCCAAATGTTCTGAAATATGTAATATTGGGCTTTTTACCAAAATACAGCTCATAGGGGTTTTATTTAATAAAGGTCTTACCATGGCTCGATTTATAATGTGACAAGCAGTATTCACAGCTTCTGCCCAAAAGTTTTTAGGAAGACCACTAGCTATCAACATAGTCCTAGCCATCTCTTCTAGTGTTCTATTCTTCCTTTCAACAACACCATTTTGTTGAGGTGTTCTAGGGGAGAAATTGTGATCTAATCCTTGTCTCTGCTAAAGTCATCGAACTTAAATTTTCAAACTCTTTCCATGGTCGGATCTAAGGTGAATAACTTATGACCACTCAAATTTTGACTTTCTTTGCAAAGACAAGGAACTCATCATAAGTCTCGTCCTTGCTAGAAAGAAAAATAACCCAAGTAAATCTAGAGAAGTCATCTACAATTACTAACACATATTTCTTTCCACTCCTACTTTGTATCCTCATAGGTCCACATAAATCCATATGTATTAACTCTAAAGGTCTTGTGGTACTCACCACATTCTTGGACTTGAAAGAGGACCTAACATGCTTCCTTTTGCGCATGCATCACAACATGATCTAAATGAAACTTAGTAGAGGGTAAACCTAAAACTAGTTCTTTAGAACGCAGTTTGTCAAGCAAGGAAAAGCTAGCATGACCTAGACGCTTGTGCCATAAAAATGAATCATCATCAATAACACTAAGGCATGTGAATTTGTTTTTGGGAACAAGGTTGAGATCCACAACATATGTGTTCCCTTTCCTTGTTCCTTCCAAAATGATATCCTTTGTGCTATTGTTGACAATAAACATTTTTCACTATTAAACTTCACACAGTTCCCTCTATCACAGAATTGGGAAATACTTAACAAGTTATGCTTTAATCCATCAACTAGAAACACATTATCTATGGAATGTGACGATGACTTACCAACTTTGCCCATGGCAACTATGTTACCTTTCTTGTTGTCACCAAAAGTCACACTTCCACCATATAGGCTGAGAGTGAGAGAAATCTTGATTTATCTCCAGTCATATGCTTAGAACAACCACTGTCTAGGTACCATGTGTTGTTCCCCCTCACTCCAACCTGCAAGAAAACTAATTGTTAGAGTTAGGAACCCAATCTTTCTTGGGTTCCTTTCCTTCAGGAACAATAGATTTCTTTTTCCAAATTACTCTACTTGTTTCCAAGTTCTCATTATGCGACCAAGTCTTTTAGGACAAGAGTTCCTAAAATGACCAGTGTTCCCACAAAACATACAAACTTTATCACTTGGTAAATCAACTCTCTTTTTAGGTTTTTCAAATTTCTTTTGTAATTAAAACCAAGACCTTCAGTTCGTTTTGTTTGAGGGTTCTTAATCCAGTTTGGAATAGGTAGCATTTTCTTTTCATTTCTCATTTGGTGCAGTTCCCCTACAAGTTCATTATTTTCAATTTCCAAAAATGAAACATGATTTTTAATTCGTTTATTTCAGATTTGAAACTTTGCAAGGGAACTGATTTAATGTCAAATGAACTTACTTCAGGAACAAACTCTTTTAGTTGTGATAACTCAAGACCTAACAAGTAGTTCTCATTTTTAAGATTTTCGAAATCCTCTTTTAATTTAAGATTTTTGTCAAACAATTCGAAAAATCTTTTCTCAATATCAATTCGAACACTTTTAAGCCAAGAGGTATGTTCCTTTGCTACACTTAAAGCATGTTGACATTGTTTTAGTTTAATGGTCTCATCTTTGCAATCATTTACAGCGTCAACAATAAACTCAAATAATTTTTCTTTACTTAAAGAATTAAGACGAGTTTTGATGGTGTCTAGACTTGCCTCAAGAGATTCAATCTCTTCATCAGATTCGGAATTGTCAAGAGCCATAAGACAGAAGTTTGCAGTCTCCTCATTTGGTTGAGGATCATCTTCTTCTTCGGAGTCAGAGTCTCCCCATGCAGCAACCATAGCTTTCTTCATGTCAGATCGAGTATAGGAGTTTTTGTATTCCTTGTTCCTATCTCTGCTGTTCCCTTCCTTTGCCTTTTTCTTGTTCCCATTGGGGACAATCCTTGATGAAGTGCTCAGAACTGCCACACTTATGACAAACAAGTTTGTTAGAATATTTCTTATTCTTACCTTTGTAATCCCATTCTTCATGTTCCTAAACATTCTTTTGAATTTTCGGACCATGAGAGCGGATTCTTCTTCATCGTTTCTGAGTCTTCATCTTCATCAGCTTTTAAGGCAATCGATTTTTGCTTGGACATGTCTCCATTCTCATTGTCCAATTGCAACTCATGAGTCATGAGGGAACCAGCAAGTTGTTCCAAATTGAACTTAGTAAAGTCCTTAGTTTCCTGTAAGGCAGTTACCTTAGCCATCCAACGATCCCTAGGAAGGCTCCTTAGGACCTTTCGTACCTGTTCCTCAGATGTAATCACTTTACCAAGAGATGTTAGCTCATTAATAATATTAGTAAAGCGTGTAAACATGTCTTGGATAGACTCTTTTGATTTCATTTGAAAAAGTTCATATTGGTTCATCAAAAGATCTATTTTTGATCTCTTAACTTCACTCGTACCTTCATGAGTGACTTCAAGAAGATCCCAAATTTGTTTTGCGGTTTTACATCCCATGACACGATTGTGTTCATGAGGTCCAAGACCACAATGAAGCAGTTTTATAGCAAGAGCATTAATTTCCATCTTTTCGAAATCAGCTTTATCAAAATCAGATATAGATTTAGGAATTACCTCATTTTTGTCATTAGTGGTAGTGACTTCAAAATCACCTACCTCTATGACTCTCCATACCTGGTAATTGTCGGCTTTGATAAAGATCTCCATTCTGTTCTTCCAGTAAGTGTAAAACTTACCATTGAACATTGGTGGCCTCTGCGTAGAGTACCCTTCTTCCAGTTTCTCTCTAGTATTCATATTTTTCAAGATCTTGAACTCAACAGGGTTTCCTGAATATTAGAGTTCCCGCTCTGATACCAATTGTTGTATAATATGAGCACTATAAGAGGGGGGGTGAATTATAGTGAGAGAATAAGCTATACTTTTTGCGGAATTAAAAGTAAACTTGGGAACAAACAATGGGAACACGAGAGATTTTACGAGGAAAAACTTCCTAGGCCTAGTAGGAAGAAACAACCTCGACCACAAGGGATTTTAAACAACTTTCCACTATAATAGGCCAAAACAACTCTGATTACAACCTATTACTTTTCTCTCGATTCTCAACTTAAGTCACTCAACTCAAGTTCCCAACGACAGTTCCCAACAACTGACGTTTTCTCTCAAACTTCACTCGAAGTTCCTTTCTCTTTCTCTTTCTCTTTCTCTTGCTTCACTCAAAGCTTTCTCACACTTACAAGAGTTCACTCAAACCCTTTTTCTCAAAAATACACTTTATAAAAAATGGAAGAGTAATAAAACTCGATTAATGTAAGTATGAATTCTCTTAAGGAAAAGGCACTGACACTTTAGATAACTTAAGACAAATTAACTAAGTCAGACACAATTTTGCTAAATGAATTAGGCGCCTATTTATAGACAATTAAGACAAGACATGATTCTCCACTAACTTAGACCATTATCACATGTTCTCCATGATTTTTAATTTAATTAAATTAAATTAATTATTCATGTCATGTAAAGCATCCACTAATCCACTACTTCACTAATAGAAGCAGTAACACATTACGTGGTTTTTGCAAAACTTGGAGAATAATTAAACTTATTTAATTAAATAAATACTTGGAGGATAATTAACTTAAGCCACTAAATCCACTAACTACATAAAACGTGTAGCAGTAAACTTTAGGCGTGCAATCTAGATTTTAGGAAATAAATAAATAAAATACTTTAGCTAGTTTTTAGGAAAAATATCTTTTTCAAAATCTTTTACAAAACCGGAAAACAGTTTTTATAATTTAAAAATCCGAAACATTTTAAAAACCGGAAATATTAAATTTTCGAAAACTAAATCTTTTAAATAAAATATAAAAGATAAAATATATATTTTAAAAAGATAATATTTGAAAATCAGTTAATTTAAAAACAGAAAATCTTTTTAAAATCTTTTCCTAACAAACTTAAACTAACTTCCTAAAATAATGGATCTTAGTCAAAATATCCCTAATAACTCTAACAACTATATTGGGCACACAATTATCTTAGGCGCACAACAATAGTCACTTAGAAGTTCCTAAATTAGTTTTAAGTCTTGTTCCTTAGCCTTGTTCCTATAGTGTCAGGTATGTTCCTTTCAATGGGAACAGAACCAAGTTCCTTTGAGAATTCACCACGAACTTAATAAAGCTTTTACTCAACCTTAACAAGAAGATTAATAAATACCCTAATGTATTCTAATCTTCATTCCATGCTTGATTCTTCATCTCTCGAACATCTTTACTTCGATCTTGATTAATTCTCCGCTTTAATCTTCAATCAAGTATTCTCTTAGCTCGAGCATGAATTACCTTGCAACAACATACATAAAATATACTATGTCTTTTGTGGTTAGGTCAGCTTCAAAACTCAAGGGTCAACAAATCTGATTTCATCAACTCAAATAAACGTAATAAAATATGTTCTTAATAATGCAGAAAGTAAACTATACTAGTTACACATTTTCTCCATTCCAGATTCCCAATGATGCACATCTGCGAACCTGTAATGTCAATGTTGTACTGAATCTGCTCACCAAAATGGATCATCACAAGATCAATAAGGCAAAGTCATGATCACACACACAAACAAAGCATGTAATCAGCAAAGCTGAGTACTACATACTAAAACATAAGCATTCCTAACATGATACTAATATATAACATGCAGGGATAAATAATAATATAATAATCATATAACAATCTGCAGATAACTTTAACTGAACTAAACTCTAAACATCTTTTTATTACTTTAATGGAATATTTATGGGACTTGAGTTGTCTTATCTACTAGTGCCTTCACCTACGAAGACGAACTACGGGAGCTACCACGTATTCCAAAAATGACATGCGATATCGATGAACTTTTGCTAACTTGAAAAAGGAATGGTGATCAATCCATCTCTTGTAAAAAGCCATGGCTCGCTCACCATGTACCCTAACTCCTAATGTCCAACTCTAGACGTGCACCAGTCTAAAGTCTATAACTATTCTCGTTACACTTTACGTTATTTACATGTTATCACTTGTGATGACACACATACAAGCAATCACATAAATACAAATCAACCAAGCACAACTAAACTTCTTTTATCTTAGGATTTCATAAGTGATCACAACTTATAATCCAAGACTTACTTTCTTTTAATCTCAACTTACAATCCAAGACTTACTTTCTTTTAATCTCAACTTTCTTATTTGTTGAACCTAGCCAACAATCAAACTTACCTTTACAAAGGCATAATTTATCAACTTACCAAATAAGGCCCACAATCCTCATAAGATAGTAAAAATAATACTTGTCAGGGAATACATGAATAAATGATTCAATCTCTATAACATATATTAATTACTCATGCGAATTAATAAAAAAAAATTCATTTTCATGCTTGTATCAAATATTCCATACAAACATACAATCTAGTAATTATAAGGAATCTCAAATCACATGCTTGCACACAGGCATAAACACATGTAACAATCAAATCCTAGAAATCATATATGAACATAATAAGTTCCTATACATGATACTAAAATTCTTTCTCCTTAGATCATGATACTAATCACAAAGCACACAGGTATGTACGTACCTTGTGTAGATAAATTGAAAGATCACTTTTCTACTCTAAAAGTTGCCTAGGGAATAATCTCCGCCTAACAAATACAAAACATTGGTATAAGAATTTAACAATAAATTTACAGCAATAAAACTTCACTTAAAAATGTGTCAAAACCTTTTCTAAAATTCTTTTTGACACCAAAGATTATATATTTCAAACCCTAAAATATGGTACTAGTAAAATAGGCTTTTAAAACGTCAAAAATCAAGACTTTAATATTTAAATTTCATCTTGAACATAAAATATTAAATCTGAAATTCTTTTGCTTAACAATATGAAACATATAATTTGAAATAATTAAAGATACAATCTTTAAACAATAATTTATCAAAATAAAATTAAGAAATATTAAATCCATATATAGAAATCAATATATAAGAAAACGAGGAAAAGAATCAAAAGGAAAAAGGAAGAAAAAGAGAGAAATACCGAAATCGCGAGTGAAATATGTATGACAACAAAATTTCGAAACTTGCAGAGGCCATAACTGATAGAATAAGAATTGGAATTGGGTGATTCGTGAGCCTAAATTCAATAACTTTTCGAGATCTACAATTTTTAAGAAGGAAGTTTTGGCTAAAAACAAATGAAACTATGAGAAATCTGGCCAATCAGATTCGGGTGAGAGAAAAAAACGAGTGAAGGGAGGGAAAGAAAACCATGAGGAGAGAGAGAATAGAAAGTGGCGTGAGATTTGGTGAGAGGAGAGAGAAAAATAAATCTTTGTGTGGAATAAATTAATTGGGTATTAAGATATTTATAAGGAGCTTCCCTTTTGGGCTTAGGAAAAAGAAGATTGGACTTAATGATAATTGATGATGAATAGGATAAACAAATTAAAACTTTTATCATCAATATGACTCCTTATCCTTATTGGGTTCCTCAAGCCCATTAGACTTCTTTTCCAATAGAAATTAGTATTTAAAACTTTTATCAAAACATGCTTTAATTAAAATATTTTTAACTTTATTAAATCCTTAAAATAATTTCCTTTGACTTTTAAAATAGTCAACCTTTTTAAATAGTCAAATCATTTTTAAAACTAGATTATGTTTAAATACAAATATATATATATATATATATATATATATATATATATATATATATATAATCCTTTAAAATTATGGGGGATTACAGCAATGAGTTAAGCCAATATTTTTTCATTAGATAGGTTAAACTATAGTGTTAGAGAATCTAATAAATGGTTCGACATATTAACCATAAACTTTTCTCTTCTTGCAGCATTATGTGGAATACTAAATGAACTATTGTCAAAATAAATATCTTAACGTCATATTAGGAAAAAGGGAAGCTTATATTGACAAAATAACGTGAAAGGTTTTCAAATTCTTTTGATAGCTAGCAAGGAAGGAATAATTTACCACATATATGTCGATTTTCCTACATATATTCTATATGTTTCGTATAATTATAGAGATTGGCGGAAACTGTAGATAAAGTAGGAGAGACATAAAGAGATCATTTGGGTAAATTATTTGTATTACATAGAACAAAATAATTATTTTGAAGTCATGATAGAATAATGTCAAAACAACCGAGTATAATTTAATCGGTACATTGTATACGATATTCTAAGATATTTATCATTTTTTCATAAATAAAGTATAATAATATTTCAAAATTAGGAGCAAAATTGATTATAAATTGGCCTTTATCCATATGAGGCATTAGGAAAGCATATAGCTTCCTATTTATGTCATATTAAACTAAATCAAACAAAATAATACTTTTAATATATACACGCGATCTTGCCTTTTCAGTGTCAAGGATCTTTATATTATCCAAAATTATGTTATAATTTATATGATGATTGGGACGTACCATGTTAGTTAATGATAAATTATACTATAATATTCGAAAATCAAAATGTACTACTTAACGGGAGAATTCAATTCTGGAAGGATGTGTATACGAAGTTCAATCTTTAAGATATAATGAGCAAAGCCAGTGAAGGATGTATCATCATATAGATTGAACTTCGTTTATTGAGCAAAGCCAAGTTCCAAATTATGCAAAAAAATAATCATAACTTGCTTATGTAGCTTCCGTCAATGAAGGAAATAATTTGCATATATGATATAATTGACGTATTGCTTATTGACTAAAAAGGAAACAATCAGTAAGATAATATAATTTGAGTATGTGTTTTAGCGAGTTGGGGTTTACATATCAACATTTATTTTTGAAAATATATCTTTTTTTCTGAATAATTCATTTATCGAAATTAAAAAATTATTAGGATCTATCATATGTTAATGCGTGATCACAGAGCATTTTGAAAGAAAAAAAACATAAGACATTTTTCATGCAGCTTGATTTCTTTGCCACATATATGCCATGTCAGTTAAACGATATTACTAGGGAACTCTTTGAGTCTCAACAAGAGAAAAAATAGGCAACTATTAAGTTAAATAAAGTTAGGTGATCAGTCAAATAATTAAGTATATATTAAGAAAATAATATGAGAGAGTATTATACTTATTATTCGAAATAAGTCATAAGTCAAAATTGTATAACACATTTAGTGGCGAATCCAGGATTTTACAGCTGATGAGTCACCATCGTCTACAACAAAATGTCAATCAATAATCAATGCATGAATTTAAAATTTCATAAAAAGTTTAATTTCACTCTAGAAGTAATACTCAGATCCAATTTTCCGAGATTCAAACCATATTCATAAAAAAATGTATTTTCATTAAAAAAACATAATAAAATTAAAGACGAACTAATACAAGATACTCAAAACACGAGTTTTCAAATATAAAACTAAAGATTAGCTAATTTCAAGCCAATGGGTACATTAGTAACACAACTTGAAGTTATTCACCACACCTATCTAAAATTCTAATTGTATCAATTAAAACTCATTAGGATACATTACCTCCTTGCAAATTAACAAAAACCCATCAACAAATTACAAAATCAACAGAAAAAATTTATGCCAAGTGAATGGCAAAAAAGGTACACAATAATATTAACTACATCAACTGCTAAACACATGGGTCATAAGCAATTCTCAAAGTAAATAAATACATGATTATAAAACTTTAAATCACAAGATACTACTTATACAATGATTTAGGAAAAACAACATGAAATCTTAAATTTATGGAACAAAATTTCCCGTGCAATTTGCACGGATCTAATAGCAAATTAAAATTTACATTTATGTATATACTTATTTTTTTTATTCCTAACTTTTAGATCATCTATTTGATAGATGAACCCTGATTTTAGGGGAAATAACATAAAATCTTAAATTTATAAAAGAAAAAACTCCCCATGCAGTTGTACCAGTGTAAAATTAAAATCATGACTAAGTGGGCAGCTACCACTGGGTGGACAAATATGATGCATCGGTGGTACAAAAAGGTAGAATAAGACTTCCATAAGTGGTTGCTGAAACCGGCGTATGACTGAGTGTTATTGGTGGTGCGAATTGTGATTTTATTTGAGACTCTATGGGAAGCAATAGACAGAGCAAATACTATTTCTATCAACTTTTTAAAAAAATATGATGCATAAAGATTTAGACACCAAGAGCATTCAAGTTAAGAAAGAACAAAGGTAAGAAACATGTATCAAACCAGTTCGAATAGTTCGAACAACCACCAACTTTCCACAAGCCAAAGTACAACCAATCAAGACCAAACTATAACAATGAGCTTCTAGTTTGAGTCTACTTTGTGATTCAATCACCAAATCAACGTTTAGATGATCAAATTAGCAAAGGTTTGATAGAGGTCAAAACTGACCGAAATAAACACTATGCACACAGCTTAGTATTTTGGGCATAAAAGTTTCACTTTTAATTCAATTGATCTAGTTCCAAAAGGATTACAAAGTAAACTTATATGGCTACAACATGTCCAAAATTCAGCTCATTTGGACGTCATTTGCTATGACAACTAGGACAATAAAATAAGAGAAACAAAAACTAAAACTGTTACAGCACACTTCTAATGATTAGCTAAGCTACCCTATTGGACGAGGGAAAACAGAAAAACTACCAATTGGACATTAAAATACATATCTTAAAGTAAATATCCTCAAAAGCTCAAGCCAATTGGAGAAGTAAAAAGCCTTGCCCAAAACAGAAGAAAGGATGGGCTGCTGAACGTGTAACTGGGCAGAATAGCTTTCCTTACTTTGAAGTCTCTTCTTCTCATTTGCTATGGCTTCTTTAGCCCATGTGAACTTCACATGGTCTTCTACACTTCCCTAAGTTCAGCTACAAGCTTGAGGTGGCTTGGAATTGCAGCAAAATACTCCTCCTTAAGCTTAATACAAATCGGATTACAAGAGAAATAAGCTAGTTTAGCTCTAAACATGATTAGTTTAACTTAAACATGTAATTAGGCTAGTTAATCACATACTAAACTTGATTATCAATACCTAATGATGATTAAGGTATCATTAGTACTAATTAATCTTGCTTAAAAGGAGATTAGCAAAAGATTAACCTAATTAAGATGCTTAAGTAGAGTTTTAAGGAAAACCGAGCTAGTTAAGCTTATTACCACCTTGATTAGAGCAAATTAAGCCCTTAAAGATCTTAATAATCCTCAATATTAACCAAACCCATAAATTAAACAAACTTATGATTAATTTCGAGATCAAGTCAGATGCATATGCTTCAAAATATAGGTGGGTCATGTGATCCACCATGGCATTAATTACATCATCTACTAAACACACGAATTATAAGTCAGTTTCTAAAACAATCTCAATACATGATTATGAAATCTTAAATCACAAGTTAATATTCACCACCATGATTTTTAGCACAAACTTCTTGCAATCTTCAATTTATAAGACAAAACATTTCTCGTGCAATATGCACGATGCACGAAAAGTTATTGTTATTTTCGAAAGCAATGTTTGAGAAAAAAAAATTTACTCCAAGAATGACACTAATCCCGTTTGACTTCACTGAATTCCCTATCAGATTTCACAGACGACTACTTTAATTAATGATTTGTTTTGCTGTGAATATAAACAAAAGTCAAGGACAAACTCTGTCTCATGTAGGTATGTATATACATGTTTTTAGCCATGGACAATTTTATGTTGTCGTTTCCAGAGTTACGAGCAAAAAAAAGTCTCAAGATCCTTTTGTTGGATGAAGAACATTGTTTGCGTGCAAATACGCCAAATTTAGTTTACAAGGAAGTGTTCGCAAACATATAAATTGATTTAGAAATTTCATTTGTAATTTTTGTTCATCACTACTCATACTTTATGTTTTATGATTTTTGTGTACTATGTGAAGTTAAGTCAATGTTATTATGTGACTTCCTTTAAATATGCAATAAAACAATAAATACTCCCGTGCTTATGCACGGATCTTAATACTAGTTTCTTGCATAAAAGATCAAGGTTAGCGGTTATCTGACGCTGGTTTCTCATTATTGGCATTTCGTACATCGTTTACAAACCTTAGGAGTACCTAATATATATACTTCCTCCGTTTTTTATTACATGTTACACTTTTCAAATCACGGACTCCTACGTAATTTTTTGGAGAGGAGAGAGATAGAGAGAATGAAAAACAAAAGAGTCCCATGTGAACATGTGATAGGAGAGAGATAGAGAGAAGTTGTTACCCAAAATAAAAGTGTAACATCTATTTTAAAACTTCCTAAAATAGAAAGTGTAACATCTAACAAAACGGAGGAAGTATATATATTTTTTAAATTAGGAATATCCCATAAATTTTGAGTATATAGGGAAAAGAAAACCCTTCTAAAACCGCTTCTCCAACTCTTTCTCTCCCTCTTCCCTCTTCCCTCTTCCCCGAGTCCGACAATCAAATAAGTGAATAACCAACAAGCACCGGCGCCAAAAATTGATCTCGAAAGTGTCTCTAGTCTACACATTACAATTTGTCATATATGCGCCCCATTTCTTGTTCTACCACCTCCCAAGTCCCAATGGATGTATTCACTCCCTTACTGGTGCGAACTAAGGTACCCCAGCCCTCACTGCAACGCTTCGCAGTCATACAAATTTTCGATAAACTCGGTACATTATTAAACCTTAATTCCGATTCAGCAGCTGAAGAAGCCATTCATGAGTGTCTTCACTCTCCTTCCTCTGCTGTGGTCGATCAATCAGTGCGTGAATTATGCCGACTTGTTAAGGACTTCAAAGTGGACATCTCTTTTGCCCTTCTTCAGCTTCATTCTGCTCTTGAAGATTGTTCGCCTCGCTTTGTTAATGTCTTTGTTAAAGGAATTGGCTTTCTTGCTCGTTTCGGGTTTCGAACTCATACTTTTGTTTCTAATCATTTTGTTCATGCTCCGGAGAATCATCCTTTTGTTAAGGTGAGTTGATGCATCTCACTGTTTTCTTTTTCTACTTGCTCATTTGTTGCTCATGTTGTTGTTCTGTTGTGGTTATTATTATGGAGCATTTGACCAACTGTGGGAAAGTTATACAACTACAATTCAATCCTAAGTCCTAAGCATTCCGGGTGAATCATAAAAACAAATCCATTTCAATCTCAAAAACATTTCCTTCTCAGACATACAATTCACTCCATTTTCTCACTAAATAAAGTAATAAACTAATCTTAATATCTAACATATGGTACCAGAGCCCTTAAGGATCTTAAGAGCCTAACTAATTCATAACAAATCACATCAACATCTTGATGTCTTCAATGTTTCTCTCCCTGCAGTCCAAACTTTGCGGGAGATAATTATGAATATTGCCTTATTGGACTGTCAAAAAATGAAGCTATATCTAAAATCATGTGATTTATGGGAGATTGCGGAGACAAGCTTTCACCCTAGAGTACAAGGATCATACAAAGAACCAAAAATTCCCGCCGCACAAGTACAAAAATAAAGTCAGTTTAGATGAAAGATGCTAGAGCTCTTTATACATCTATAGTGCTGTTTCAGACTACATCACACCAAAAGTAATAGGAGCTTCATCTGTAAAAGAGGCCTGGAACATTCTCTTGGAGGAATTTCATGGGTCAGAGAAAGTGAAGCTTGCGAGGCTTAACAAATTAAGAAGATACTGTGCAAATTTCAGAGATGATGACAACATCAAGGAGTATTCATCCACATTCATGGAGCTTGTAAACTAGATGAACATTTATGGGGAAACAACAAGCAATCAAACAATCGTTTTCATGGTGCTTGAACAATACTATTGCCATTGCCATTATGATTGGAGAATTTAGGGGGCGTTTGGTGTGAGGGTTTTAGAAAAGGGTAAGGGAATGAACTTACTTGATTTATTTACTTATTTGTTTAGTCCATTCAATGGTTCCCTTTACCCTATGCTTACCCCCAAACTCCTCGACATCCATTCTATCCTACCCCAAGGTTTCACTTACCTTTTCCTACAAACACCATTGACCACCTTCTTGACCTCTCCACCTCCGCTTGACGAAACCACTAATACTAATTACCGTCACCCGAGGGCTAGCAATCTGGTTGGGTCGGGTCAAATCCAGGTCGACCTATTTACATAAACGGGTCAGCATCCCCAAACCCGAACCGTTTACCTAAACAGGTCAAAAATTCCAACCCGAACACGATCTGTTTATAAATGGGCTGACCTAAACCTGACCCGTTTAACCTAATTTTTTTATTTTAAATCTCGAGGTTCAAGAATAGGTGGGAAAGTTCTCTATGGTGAGAATATGTAAGAAAAAAAAAATTTATTAGGGGCATTGAGCTCCAATAACTTTTACCAATAATTTATTAATTCCTTTTGTATAGTATCCATGTCTCTTTTTCCATTTCTTTAGTACTTGAAGCTCCACCAATGACTTCTATTTTCAATTATCCTACCTCTGTATTTTTTTAGTCGCAACATTTGCTTTTTCACATTTGTCGAGACGATTCTTTGAACGTTAATATCTCTTATTGGGTATAAGTAAAAATTATAAGAAATTGATAT
The DNA here is from genome assembly GCF_026745355.1 of Beta vulgaris subsp. vulgaris. NCBI lineage: Eukaryota > Viridiplantae > Streptophyta > Magnoliopsida > Caryophyllales > Amaranthaceae > Beta > Beta vulgaris. The sequence continues at coordinate 25,206,478 of NC_079205.1, read as the reverse complement.
TTGGAATCCTCACATTAAGATGAATTTAACAAGATCCCCACTTGATTAGGTTTTTTCTTATATAATAATGCGGTAGTTTAACGAGGTTGGTTGATGAATAGTGTCACAAAACCAAATGATGCAACTAAAAAAATTGATTTAAATCGGTTAGACGGGTTATTTTCGGGTTGAAATTTTCAACCTGAACATAACCCGTTTAGTTTTCAGGTCGTGTTCACGTCGACCCATTTAGTTAAACTGGTCGAAAACTTTAACCCAAACCCACTTATTTTGGGTTTGGTTTGGGTCGGGTTTTGGGGCTGGGTTAACTTTTGCTGGCTGTACATCACCCCCATCACCATGACCAACAGCACCTGCGTGCCAACCGCCAACACCATCACCTTATAATCCACACCCCTCGAAAACCCTCACTCGGAAATCGACTCCCAAACGCCAAAATCCTCACCTGAAAATCCACACCCCTCGAAAATCTACCCCTCACCTGAAAACCCACCACCATCCAGCGTGAACTTCCATTACCTCCAGAAATCCATACCACAAGCTTGTAAATCGCCTAACCACCCCCAAAACTAACCATGACCCACCGGAAAAACCATCCACCTTAGGAAACCCACGCCACTCGGAACCCACCAAGAGAGTAAGGGCGTTGGAAGGTGGCAGCGAAAGAGGGGGAAGGGGTGGTGGCGACGAAAAAGAGGAAGGGGGGGGGGGGCGGCGAGAGAAGAGGGGAAGGGGGTGGTAACAAGGTGGTTTAATATGCAAGAGAAAGTGTGGTGGTGATGGTTTAATATACTAGGGTTTCCCGTATATATTTTTAAACAAATAACCTAGTAAATCTAAGTGTTTGACTTTCCATTCTTATTTTGCTTTCTTAAACCCTTCCCCTTTCCCCTTTGTGAACCAAACGCGCCCGTAGGGGGAGTTGAGTACACTCACCCCTATTGAGTTATTTGGCACATGAGGAAAAATTCATCAAGAGTGATGAGAGCCCTAATGAGGGTGCTTTGCAATCTAAACACAAAACAAAGCCACCATATTTCAAAGGAGGTGAGAACAAAAAGCTGGAGAACAAAAGTCCATCCATAGGTTGAAAATTTCTCCTTATGGGAACTTGTGGTGAGAATGATCATTTGGAGAAAGATTGGTGGTTTAAAGGGAGACAAGAATGCAATTTCTGCAAGAGGTTTGGTCATGTTGAGAAGGATTGCAGAACGAAGGCCAAACAAGGTTCATAAGTAAAACCAATGTAGCATGAGTACTTCTAGGTCACGTACCCATACCAGTACCTGTATGAGTACTCTACCCATTCCTAAAATTTCAAAATCTTGTCGTTTTCTGTCCTTTTACCCGAATCCGCACCCATACCCGTATCCGTCTATGTGCAACCTAGGACCTCTCAATAAGCTAAATGTGTTCTGGATCATCTATTTCATGTACGCTAAAGTGAGATTTCAAGCAACAAGCAAAAATGGCTCATCGATAGTGGTTGTACAAGCCATATGACACAAGATGCAAAACTGTTCACTCACCTGGATACTTTAGAGAAGACCATTGTTCGTGTGGGAGTTGGTGCTTTTTTGGAGACACAAGGAAAGGGAACCATCACCATTCAAACAAAGGAATGTACTAAATTTATTGATGATGTTCTTTTAATACCTGATCTTAATGAGAATTTGTTGAGCATACCACAAATGATGCTTCATGGCTATTCAGTGTTCTTCAAGGATGAGTATTGCAGTATTTATGATCTACAAAAAAGGTGAATTGCTAAAATTAAAATGCGCAAAAAGCATTTTTTTAAATCAGGGATGCATCTGTAGAACGTACCAAAAGAGCACAATGTGATGATACTTGGCTTTGGCATAAGAGATATGGGCACTTCAATGTTGGTGCACTTAATCTTCTTTATTAAAAGAATTTAGTGCGTGATATTTCCTCATTGTTTGCACTCAAGATCTGTGCTGATTATGTCAACTTGGCAAACAACATCGCCAGCCTTTTCCCACATTAAGTAATTGGAAGTAAAGGAGAAATTGGAGCTTGTTCATACCGATGTTTGCGGTCGCCACATAACACCTTCTCTAAGTGAGAATAGGTACTTCATTTTGTTCATTGATGATTATACTCGTATGTCTTGGGTATATTTTATGCGAGAAAAATCAGATGGGTTTCATGTGCTAAAAAAGTTCAAGGCTCTTATGGAGACCCAAACAGGTTGCAAAATGAAGAGAATAAGAGGAATATACATCCTCGGAGTTTAATAAATTTTATGAAGATATGGGTGTTGCAATCAGCTCACAATTGGCTAGTTTCAGGGAAAAAACAGAACAGTAATGGAGATCGCTCCTTTTATGTTGTTTGAGAAAATTTGTCGAAATTTTTTTAGGCAGAAGCTATCAATACTTCAATCTATTTGCTGATCGGACTTCAACCAAACACACCAGGCCCTAGCGATAGTTCTACCACGACATTGACTAGAGTCCCTATACCTTTAATGACTAACAGAGTTATTGACTGCCGTTAGTCATTAACCCTTATTTTGTTGTTTTCAACCCTAATTAACCACTAACCTAACCCTAATACTAACTCTAAACCCTAACCCTCCCCACCACCCCATCCAGCCACCACCCTCCTCCCCAACCCCACCCTACCCACCACCCCAGCACACCCCCCTCCCCCAACCACCGGCCGCCCTCCTCCCCACCCCCCGCATCCCCTTCCTTAACCCCCTCGCAGCCGCCCACCCCACCGAGCCCCCACTGGAATTTCGATCCCCTCACCTCCGACGAGTTTTACTCCCCTGTTTTACTCCCTCCCCCCACCCTCGTCGAGTTTCGATCCCCTCCCCCCAACCTCCGTCAATTTTCGCTCCTTCACTCATTGCAGCTGCTCACTGGAAGTGCCGATTCAATCCCAGAAAAATTGAAACTCGGCGGGGGTGCAGGGAGGGGATCGAAACTGAACGAGGGTGAGGGGAGGGGAGTGAGAGACTCGTCGGGGGTGGGGGGAGGGGAGCGAAATTCCAGTGGGGGATTGGTGGGGTGGACGACTGCGAGGGGGTTAGGGAAGGGTTGCGGGGGGTGGGGAGGGGGGTGACCGGTGGTTGGGGGAGGGGGTCTGTTGGGTAGGGTGGAGTTGCGGAGGGGGGTTTGCTGAGGTGGTGGTGAGGGTGGTTGGTGGATGGGGTGGTGGGGAGGGTGGTGTTGGTTTAGGGTTAGGGTTTAGAGTTAGGATTAGGGTTAGGTTAGTGGTTAATTAGGGTTGAAAACAACAAAAAAGGGTTAATGACTAACGGCAGTTAACGCCGTTAGTCATTAAGGGTATCCGGGTGTATTATGTTGAAACTGAGGGGTACCCCGTGTATTTTCAAAAGTGCGGGGGTACCCGGTGAATTTCATGAAAACTCGGGGGCATTTGGTGAAAAAACCGTTATTAAAACTGTTCGATTGTTCATTTGGATTTGAATTTTGCGAATCATGTTATTTCGCAACCGGTTTGCGGAATAATTATGAGGAAGCTTTTAAGAACAATGAATGGCAGAAAGCAATGGAGAATGACATTAATATGATCAGCGTGCTTGGGAGCTTGTTGATCCACCCAGGGAATTAAAACTCTCCTGTTCAGTTATAGAACGACCGTTCTGTAATGGATTTTGGATTTGCCGTTCTGCGAAATCCCGTTACGGAACGCCATAATAAAATTCACATATTTCTCGCCGCGTTGTCCGTTTCGTAACGCGAACTCGCCGCGTTAGAACGCTTTTATCCTCGTTTCATCCGTTTTTTTGAAACATTGGCCAAATTCTTTCTATGATTTAATTATATAGTTGATGAAACATGATATTTGATTATATTATGTTGTAATAATGCTTCATAAACTAAAAAAATGCAAATAAGGTTGAAACATATTTATGTGAATTTTTTTAAAAAATTCACGTCGCGTTGGCCGCAAGACGTTCTATTTCCCCGTTACAAGCCGTTCTCGCGACAACGTGACCGTTGTCGTGAACGCGAGCGCGACTGCTTTTTTTTTTCCTGGAGCCACCTCAAGATAGGAAAGTGATTGGTGTCAAGTTGGTTTATAAGGCCAAATTAAATCCCGATGGCATTTTTAACAATTACAAAGCCAGATTTGTCGTCAAGGGTTATGCACAAGAAGCTGTAAATTTGGAATCGATTAGGAAGATTCTTTCGCTCCTATCGCCAGACTGGATACAATTAAAACTTTGATCACTCTAGCACTTGAGAACATTTAGAAGATTTATCAGCTTGACTTGAAGTTAGCCTTTCTAATTGGAGAGATCGAAGAAGAAATCTTTGTCCATGAACCAAAAGGGTTCGTTTTCAAGGGCAAATAGAATGTACTATAGAAATTGAAGAAAGCTTTTTATGGCTTAAAGCAATTTGGTGCACAAAGATTGATTCGTATTTCATTGAAAAAGGCTTCACAAGAAGCAAGAATGAGCATAAACTTTATGTGAAGAAAAGAGGAGACAATTTGTGTTAGTTTCACTCTATGTTGATGATCTCTGTCACAATCCCGACATGATCGTTGCTTTCAAGGAGGAGAAGAAGAAGTTCCAGATGACTGACTTAGGTCTTATGAACTATTTTATTTCGAATGGAGGTTCACCAATCTCAGGATGGGATATTCATTTCTCAAGCTAAGTATGCTCAGGGCAAACTAAAAAAATTTGAGATGCACAATTGCGAAGCAGCAGCACCGTTGGCAGCTTGTGAGCATATTTCGAAATAAGATGGAGAGAAAAAGGCAGATGCAAGGCGGTACGAAAGCATTGTAGGTAGTTTACTCTATTTAACTGCAACAAGGCCAAGACTTGATATACGCTGGCATGCCGCCAACCTACTTTTAAGATTCATGAATGAACCAAGTGAGATTCAGATGGGAACAATCAAGAGAATTATGAGATACCTCAAAGGAGCATCAGATTTTAGTGTAATGTTCAAGCCATGTCCGGAATCGAAACGCACAGCATATTCGAGCATATTCTGACAATGATTGGGGAGGTTCTGTCGATGACATGAAAAGTAACTCTAGCTATGCTTTCACACTTGGATCAGGGTTGTTTTCATGGATGTCTAAGAAGTGAGGAGTTTTCGCTTAATCTACAACTTAAGTTGAGTATGTGGTGCAAGCGCCAGAGTCAATCATTGGCTAAGGAAGATACTTACTGATATGGTCACAAACAAGACAATTCAACACAAGTTCTTGTTGACTACATGTCAGCAATTGCTATCACTAAGGCTCTCTTTGGCAACATATTTAAGTCACCTTAAATGAGTAGGTTCTAAAAGTTAAAATAAATAGTCGTGTTAAGAGCTTAAATAAAATTTAAGCTCAAAAATTGACTGAAATCGAGTTGCTATAAATATAGCATCTCAATTTAAGGTGCTGAAATTTTCAGCTACCTTATCACTTCAGCTCCTTTCAACTATCTTATTAGTTTCACCTGTATTTCAGCTTATTTTTCCAAAATAGCCTAAGAAAAACATATGAAGATCAAGTTTCACGCCATTCGTTAAGCCAACTTTGATGATATTTTCACCAAAGCTCTACAAAGAAATAGAATCGAAATCCTAAGACTCAAGCACGCACTCATGGCCAAAAGTCTCATGGAGGAGTGTTGAATAGTGAGACTTTTCCTATAGTTTCCAGAAATTTCTAGCATTTACCATTTAGTCCTAAGTTCATGAGTTATCTAGTACATTGTATCCTTGTGCACATGAACCAAATTAAGAGAGATACTAGATTATTCTTGAACAATGTATCTAGGTGTTTAGTGCATGCATCCTAGATTGTGAAAGGTTGGTGCCCTCCTATAAATGCCATGTACTCCTAAGCATTTTAGGTTAACCAAAAAACCAATTCATTTCAATCTCAAAAACATTTCCTTCTTAGAAATGCATTTCACTCCATTTTCTCACTAAATAAACTAATCTCAATTTCCAACATCGTGAAACTTTGGAAGCTTGGACTGACTGGTAGATCATTTTTAGGAATCATAGGGTAAAATTTTACCCAAGAAGGGGCCGAAACACCCATGTAATATCAAACGATGTAGCAACTTCAGTTACCTTCATGCGTGGACACTAGTTCCCACGCAGCACAAGCTCGCTAGTGTTTACATAGGGTGGCAGTAAATATTTTGCTGGTCTAAGGCTGGTTGTAGGCTTCAAAGGATTTGATCTCCAAGAAGACCCAGCCTCGTATATTAATGTGAACTCTCCCATGGGTTTATAGCATAATTTACGTGATCCGTGTTTTTTGTTCGTAGTGCTTAAGATTGTCAACTTACTTTTATTCTTAGCTCTCCAATACTAAGCCATAGCCATGGTGAAACCGTTTCACCATATTATGGTTGTTTATGCTTTACTATATATATGGCGTAGGTGATTAATTCCTTCTAAACTTTTGATGAGTAATATATGAGTCTTCCTTACAAAATCTCTCCTTTCTTCTAGTTAAAGTTTACCAGGATCTCAAAATTTGAGACTTTTCCCCTTCTTTACCTAACTTCGCAAAGGTAAAAGGAATAGGGGTTTTCTTTCCATGAGGTAGCACATGACGTCTTTCATGCAAGTTTGAACCCATCACTGGCCCATGTATGTAGTTGAATGCCTTTGTTCCACCATTAATTCTTTGATCTAATAGATAGCACTATGAACAATATAGTATTAAAACCAAACACCCCCTACTATGTCAATTTTTAATTTCGAAGATGAAATTCTTTGATCTTATAGATACCACTATTTACATGATGATATTGAAACCAAAATACCTTTAAATCAACAGCAATACATCAAGTCATGATTTAGAACTTATGGAAATAGGCAAATAGCTAAATAATCAATAAACAAAGTGACACTCAGTTACTAAAACTTAGCTCCAGCTAAACAGTCTCATAAAATTGAACTTAAAGCTTCACTAGAGGAAGAAAAACACCTAAAAAGGACTTTAATTAGCAAAAGGCTGGAGTTCTAGTGTTGAAAATTGTGAGCCAAATATCATGGCTTTTCAAATCGGACCTTCAAAACTGGGCTCCAATTACCTTTTCTGTAACTGTGTCACCTTTGTCTTTAATCATACTAATCTTGATGTGTAATAATTAATATAAATGGAATGAAATCAGCGTTCACCTGGCTTTTAGAGCTTCCGTAGAAAGCACTCTAGCATCGCATATGCAGCTCAAATAGTGATCTTTTAGCAAGGATAGAGGCATGAGGGGATGACCCATTCCTAAAACTTCATAGATAGGGAGTTCTACAGTTGCTGCCTTTTTCTTATTCAATGTTTGTCTTACTTAGATTTAAGTGTATCTTCCATGTTTTCACTCGGTGAACTTCTGGCTAGATACTTCAACTTCTAGAACTGCGTACTTCAGCTAAAAATTAGAAGATTCTGACTTTTTTTTGTTTTCCAGGTTTTAACTTGTCGGTTAGAGGCACAAACTGAGCTAGTGAAACAAACTGTATTGTTTGTGGTGCATGGAAAGCAATTTGGAATTGGTGAAGTCTGTGTCTACTTAAGGCCCTTCTTGACCTTTTCTGTTCTGAGAGGTTGCTGTTCAGATTCATCATTGTCATCATTCTTGAGCCTTGTGATATATTCATTGACGTCTCTATGTTGCTCCTTACATCAAGAGGCGAATTCTCTTTTTGAGATGCTGATTGGCTGTTTAAAATGTTTTAACCTTAGTGGTGCGGAGGTAAGTAGACTGATGGGGCTTGAAGTTCCTTACAGCATTAAAGGTATTTGAGATTTAATCTTGTCTGGAGGTGAACTGGAGAAGTTTTTGCCTGAGAGAATTGCAATTGGTTTCTTGTCTTTTTTTTTTGTTTTGTACAGGATCTCGGGAAAGTTGTCATCTTTGCTGAGTTTCTAGTGGATGCATACACTGTAGTTTTGCGACATTTGATGAAGACGGGATCCGTATGTTTTCCTTTCTCCTCTCTCCTCCTTCAGTTTAACTTCCTCTAGTCCATTCTTTATTATATTTAAGTTTTCAGTTTTCTGGTCTAAGCTTCCTCGTGATGAAGAGGATGAGGATGAATGGAACTGTTCTTCCTTCCTGCTTCTGTTGTCTAAACATATATCCCTATCTCGGGTGTTAACCACTTATGTTGAAATCTTTCTTCTATTAAATGTTTGTTACTAGAAGAACCAAAACAAAGAACAGAAAAAGGTGAAAGAATAGGTCAGATCATGGTAAAAGAAGACTCGTGCCAGCATACATTTTCTTTGCCTTTTTTATTGTAGAGAACAGGGAGCAGAGAAATCACTTACAGTTTCTTTTCATTTCTGATCACCAAAGTTCAGTGCCTTATAGCATAAGCAAGGGGTTTGATGAACAGTGGTGCCATGAGGGAGTAGGTTTTGGGGGTTGGGGAGAGAGCAGAAGAATTGCTGCATATCTTGCATCGTCATATCTCTTTTATGGTCTTACAGGAGAGTCCTTGTCTTCTAACTATCATCTGTTGACTTTAAACAGATCTCTTTCAGAAGAGTAAGAGTTGTAATTAATTTAGGAGAAAGAAGCATTATATCTTATATGGTATTCTGATATTGAAGTTGTATGTGATAGGTTACTGAAGTTCAATTGGTTGGGGTCAAACTGGTGGATGCTCTTCTCACATTATGCCTGGAGTTTGAAAAGCGTAGTATCGAGAGCAAGCCTGTCCTTGAATTATCAAGGAGACTTCTGAGTACCCAGAAAGAGTTTGAACTCTGCTATGTCCCTCAACTTTCCTCTCCTATGTTATCCCTCATTGTTCTTCTCACTCATTTGGAACTTGAAGATGAAAAGTTATATGTCCTTGACCTTCTAGCATTGTGTCTGAGGTGGAGAATTCAAGATGGTGAGAACATGATATCATTAGCCATCTCACGAGCTAGTAGATTGAATCATTGTGCTTACTAATTTTTGGTGAAAGGCTTTGTTTCCTTGTTTGTTTTTGCATAGTACCAGTTGTGACTTAAATTTCTGATTTGTTTCTATTTTTTGTGTCTATGTTTGTGAAATACATATTCTTTTTTTGAACAAGGATCTACATCTACCTCAACCTTAACAATATATGTCACCCTTTTCAATAACAACAAGCTTCCATCTTGTATTGAGATTTTCGCCGACATACAAGCAGATTTTGATATAAGTAATCTTTTGTAAATTCCTCTCAAGAATGAAAAGTAAACTTGTGTAAACTGGTGTTTTTGTGTTGATTATTTTACTTACTTTTGTGCTTTTGTCCAAGACAAGCTTTCTAATGTTTATTATCTTTTACTAAATAAGATTTTCTTCCTACTGCTCTTCATCTCTTAAAATCGAGAAGGGGGTATGCTCTGACTACTAAATAATATCCACTCTCTCTCTCTCTCTCTCACTGTCTTGTTTTGCATATTATCATATTTGATCGTTGTTGAGTGGAGTGACTTGTCCAGTTGAGTACAATGCAAGGAGTTCGACAAAAGTTGTAGATTGTTACATTGTTGTTACTTTATTTTTCGTAAAGTGAGATTCGGTATCCCCCACAAGAAATGAAACAGTTGCCGTCCTTCAATACTTTAAATTTGTATATGTGAATGTGAAAATTTCAACTTCTTGCCCTTCTAAATATTCATTGTATGGCTTTCTGTTTCCCTGTTATATCTCGCTCTAACTAAGTGCCATCTCTATCAGTTATTTAGTTCATAATGGCGATTCCTATTTGCAGAGTATGCTGTGGCTGGAGTTGCATGTGATCCAAGTGAAGTGTCTCTGTTCCTTTTTCCTATCATCAGCTTGATGTCGTCTCCTTCAAAATCTGTAAAACAAGCAGCATCTCAATTTCTTTTGATGTTGGAAAAGCTTATTGTAAGTCATTCGACGCCATCGGGGGATGACAAATCTGTTCATAGGGGATCTTTGCTTGTTAGTAAGCCTGAAAGTATCATCCTTAGGCTTTGGAAGCATTTATGTCTTCAGGTAGTTTTCTGCCTCTTCTCGTTTTTTGACTGAGTTCCTAGGTTGATGTTTGGTTTGACTCATTTAAGTATTGTCCTGGTTGCAATATCATTGATAATGCTATCAAACATGCTGGCATTTTTTTGCTCAAATTCGTTTTGTTATAGCTACACAATGTATTCCTATCACCATTATGGTTCATGTTTTATTCGTTGATGGCGCTTATCATTTTTACGTGAGATCTTAAGGGGTGCCTAAGTAGAAGTGAAGAGAGGAAAGATGAGCAGGAGAATGAAACTTCCAGGTATATATATAGGATATCACTTAAACTAAGAACTCTTTCCTTGTGTTTTGGGGTTGGGTAGGGGTATGAGGGACGAAAGGTGGTAAGCTATCTTATATCTTTAGCTAGAATAATCAAGTGGAATGTTTTGGTAAACTTATGGATTCAATAGAAAGGTACGAGTGCAATAGAGCAAGGCATACAATGACAGTATCATAGAACTTCTCTTTGCCAAAGCCTGCTTTTCACCGAGGGACCTATTTGTTTATACAAGGAAAAGGGGAAGGAATCAAATGCGGAAAATGAAAGCAAAAGAATCTAAAACTCTCATATTTCTTTTGTGTTTTGGTAGGGATAGGAATGAAAAGCCCCAAAACCTCATCTCTCCTAGCTCCGTTTCCCCCTTCCAACAAAATTCACAACTATTCAAATCCTGAGCTCTACCATGCCACGCTCCTTACTCAAATAGACCTGAGACTGCAACCTATCAAACTCTTCCACCACTGTTACAAAACCACCTATCACAACATTACCATTATTGTTCCACCAGGGAGCCACTTACATAGATTCTTATGGTCAATATTTGACTGTCATAACTCTCTGGAGTTTGTAGGGTTTAATTAGACAGTTAAAAACAACACATATTTGTTGGATTTTGGTTTGTCTTATTTCATTCCATCTTTCTTTCTCTATCCTCCCTCTTTTTCATATGGTGGCTGTATTCTTGGAGGTAATTTGTGGTGGTTGCAGTTTGCTCTACTCAGGTTGTGGTGGGGTTGCGGTGGATGCTAAGTCATAGTGGTTCAGGATTAGGCAGTACTGTGGTTTTTGAGTGATGGTGCTCTGGTCATGTTTTGGGCAGTGGAAATGCTAGGGACTTTTAAGATAGCACAATAGATTATGAGGAACTAAGGATAGATTGTATTCATGACTAGAGAAATCTCAAATACAACTGCAGACTTTCAAGAGGTCTAGATTCACTGCCACCATCCCACTAGATACTACTCGATACTTCTCTCAATGCTTTGCTAATCGTTACCCATCTCCTATTGATTACAAAGTTTAGTACCACTCTCTTTGTCTCTTAGTCGTCCATCCTCTCTCCAAATCCACGATCGTCTTTGTACTATTTGGCAGATTATTCTTTGGGCTTAACCACTTTCTGTCACAGTTCCAATTCCACGAGGCTCAAAGCTGGGATTTGCATTTACTTTAATGCTCTTGTTAGACTGCTTCTTCTACCTCCTTCCAGTATAGGTATAGAAAATAAGAGGTATGTGGTTGGTTTTAGCAGTAAAGGGGAAAGTGGTTGGTGGTGTTAGGAATGTTGGGTTATGGAGGTGGCTGCTGGAGGTGGTACTTGTTGCTGGTGCGGGTGTTGGATTATGAAGGTGACTGCTGGAAGTAGGTGTTCGGTATAAGGTGGCTGCTGGAAGGGGGGTGGTGACGGGTGTTCGGTGTTTATGGTGGTTGGTCTTGGTGTATTTAGGGTTTGGATGGTGGTTATGAATGGTGGTTAAGGATGGCTATGGGTTAGAGCCTTAGAGGAGTTTGTGGGTTTGGGAAACCGGAGGGGGGGGGGGGGGGGGGGGGGGTGGTTTGGGGAATCAATATAGAGAGGTATGTGGGGGAATTAAGAGGGGAAGGAAAATCAGAAATACCTCTAACAAACAACATCTGAATTCTGAGGGGAAGCAATATAGAGAGGTATTTGGGGGAATTAAGAGGGGTAAGGGAAACTAGAAGTACCTCTAAGGCTCTAACAAACAACATCTAAGGGAAACAAGGGTTGGGATTACCTTTAACTCTCTTGAAACCCCCATACCATACAACCCTTAATCAATGAAAGTAAGCAGTGGTAATAATCAGATGGACTTGATATGATGAAGACGTCAATAGTTCATCTCCTTGGAAAAGATTCCATCCTTAATATTCTTTTGCAATAGATAATGAATTTCTATCCTGGATGATCAACCGTTACCCATACATAGAAGGATATCAAAACAAAAGGCATCATGTGCTTGGCTAATATAGAGATCATGAATGGTCTTATTTTTGTGGTGCACATGGAAAGAGGGTAACCAATAGTTTTTAAGTTAATTATTTATTTATTTTGGGTGGAGCTTGATAAGTTCAATTTCCTTCTTTTAGGCTGTGGTGAAGTAATGGTCAAGTATTAGCTGTGCAGTAGTACTTGTTTTTCGATATTTTGTAGATAAAGTGGTACATGCTAACTTGGGTATGAGTTTCTTTTTTGTCTTCAACCCCCTTTTTGTGTATGGTTGACCCTGTGGTGTTTTGTGCATGCATGTTTATTCTACTTATTAAGGAAGGGAAAGAAGGTTTATGTTCTTCTTTGTTTGATCACAAGTTTCTCGTCAAATGGCAATGTTACCCTTCCATGTGGAATAAAGCATTAGAATATTGGAATGGCACGGAACAGGAGATAAAGTCCTTTCACGAAAGAGGTTATTGCATAGACATGTGCCAATAATTGGGGGTGGATCCTCATGAATTTTGATTAAGATAGTAAATTTATCATGTATAGTATAAGAAAGTGATTTCCCCAAAGGTTTTCAAGCGTAATTAAAGTCCTTTCACGAAAGAGGTTATTGCATAGACATGTGCCAATAATTGGGGGTGGATCCTCATGAATTTTGATTAAGATAGTAAATTTATCATGTATAGTATAAGAAAGTGATTTCCCCAAAGGTTTTCAAGCGTAATTGTTGGTTATGTGTTCTTTGGGTATTGAATTCTCCTTCTGCTCCTGTTGCTGGTGATGGTCATGATCTTAACCAGCAATTGACCAATATATGTGGCAGGTAAGTGGGGGTTGGTCATCGAGACAAACAAAGGAGTTCTCAGATTTGTGAAGTTGCAAGATATTGGCTGTGGGTTTCTTGGGGAACAATCACTTCATGCTAATGAAATTTATTTTGGCAAGCAAGTAAGAAGTGCAGGTCAGACTTGACCTTCTGATTTGTTTCTTTTTTGTTTTGTTTTGGTTTATGGCGGGCCTTTAAACTTTTGGTGTCACAAAGCTGGATATCTCCCATTACAAGCCACCAAGCACTCAATATGTACAGCAAGTGCCTGAGTATATCAAGCCCCTATAAGTTACAACTCATCTATGTTGATCTTTGAATGGGACATGGGTAGAGGATTACATGGAAGACTATGATTTGAACTGAATTAAATTTCTTGGCCCTTATCTAAATTCGTTTTAATCATTGTTTGAACTTCTATAGTTGTGAATGGAGCCTGGGCACCTTATCTGAACCTTGTGTCGTTTATCTTCACTAATCTAAATTTTCTGGTCCTTGTCTGAACATATTGGCCTTTGTATAAATTTTTAAATGATTTTACCCCTCAACCATTTATAAGGTGAAAACACTAAAGCCTAAGTAATAAAATATTTCCCCTTTTCTGGAGGGAGGAGCACATGAGAGGCCACCTATATAATTCATGAGCTTGTGTTTAAACCTAAGGAACAGCGCTGGTTGCTATTTGGCATTTCTGGTGAAATTCTGTCTAGAGAATGCTCTAGTTGAGCTCCCTTTGATGAAAGGTCATCGGATGCTTGGTCATGTCTTCACTGTTCGTCTTTTCATACTATAAGATCTTGAAGTTTATATCTTAGATCATATCACCTCTTTGTACCTTAGTGAGATACGATGTAGGAGTGGGGATTGCTTGTGAGAGGATACTTGGGTTGGTGAGTGTCTTTTCTATTCTTTTTTTTTTATGTCTCTTATCATCTTGACATGGTTCACCATGGTCCTTTCACACCCTTTTTTTTGGGGTTAATGAAATTTTTTCTTCCGTATATGATTGAATCCTTGCCATGAATGTATGAGTTTTGTCATTATGTTGAATGATGCTATTTGAAGCAATATAAAAATATATATGGGCATGATGTTGGAGGAAAGACTAATGTTTGTGCATTCTTTGATGAGATCTGCCATTTAGCTGAAATTACTTCATGCATTTGATACTAATTGTTTTTGGCCCCTTCTTGCAGGATTTATCTCCCTGTTCTTTCTTTCTTAACATTTATTCAGCCAATGGAAATGATATTATTATGGATAGTGGATCAAAATCTTGGTTATCTCAGCTAGGAAAATATGCTTTGGCAATTGCAGAAAGGCACAAGTCTGGCGACGTGATCTCATCATCGCAAGAAGTCATGTCATCTGGTAAAGTGCTTGGCTTGAATTTAAGAGTGTCAAGTCATGACCACTTTGCAAATATGATAATATCCTCTTGTTGTTTGATGCATGTAGAGATACCTTTGCTACTGGGTGCACTTGCTGGAAGTCTGGTTGTACATGAATCTTTGGGAAGCTATGCTATAGAAATATTAGCTTTTCTCAATATTATGGACCCCACACTTGGTGTTCCTCTGTTGCTGGCTGTTTTGTATTACTGCAATTTTGTAAGGTGTTACAGCAAATGCAGTAATGATTTGTTGGTGAGTGTCATGCTCTATTTTAGCTGGTTTGGCGAGAAGCTGAGAATATCTTTCAGTTCTTTCTCAAATTCCTGCAATGAGTTTCAGATAAAGATTTTTTTTTTTTTATAAACTTATGGATGATGGAGAAGAGATAGATGCAACAGTAACAAGGACCTTCTGGAATTTTCTGAACACTTGCAGTTGAATCTTTTGGGGATGCTATCTTCACTTGCTTCAAATTCTGCGATGCTACCTTTGATATTCCAAACCATCCTGCCAATGCTTCAAAAAGATTCAAATCCGTAAGCGTATTTGTTGCTTTTATGACAATTAATTTCCTGTGCCTAAAATCTAAGTGAAATTTATTGAACGTCTCTGTGCTCATGGATTTATACCAAAAATAGATGAAATAATAATTATAGTCATGCTTATATGTCCTTGGGAAATGAACTTATCCAGATGACTCAAGTAACTTCGTTCTAATATCTTTAGGGATAATTATGTTGGCCTCCCATTTATTGTAATTCGAACCTCAATAATTTACTCGAGATATAATGCCCTATCAAGATACCCACACTTTCAGTAATACATATAAGAATTAAACAAAAAAGAGGACAGACATTTCAGGTATCTTTCCTCCACCTAGTTTCTTGGATATGTTAGCTTCTTTTGGATGTCTTTCATACCTTTGCTGTGAGGTTATATCTCCGATGGTATAGGCGTAGGCATGATTATCATGTTACAGTTCTTTGTATACTTGGTCACTACAATTAGGCAGCTATCACTTAGCCGATACTGCTGTTATGTTCTTTGCTTCCTCAAAAAGGTCAAGGCACATCTGTCCTGATGGTTTACTTCTGCAGGGTCTTGTATGCAACTGCACTTCGTTTGCTTTGTAATGCTTGGAAGATGAATGACAGGATCTTTGGAAGTTTGCGTGTAAGAGTGATATCTATCTTTGCTCATTTGTGTTTAATCTTGTTGTTGTAGCTTCTGACTTAAAAGTATGCAGTTTGTATAAAGGGGTCCATGTTTTTAAGCTTTCATATGCTAGTTTAGTCGGACTTTTCGTCAAATCGTAGAGCATAAACGAACAGCATAGTCAGCAATGCAAGTGACTGACTCCACAGGAAACATACTTTTTCTCTATATTGCTTTGGCACGTAAATGGATCTCAGGTGTCGCTTGTCTGTTTGACATGATGCACGACACCTGGATAAGGTGTTGAGTCAAGTACCTTAAAGTGTTGAAAATCAGGTGTGCAGATCGATAGGAGGAGATGATAGAAAGGGAATGAAAAAGGTCAGTGAAGTTGCTGAAAAGAAATTACAGATCTAGGGTTTGGAACCGGGAACCTAATCTCATCCTGGGAAAAGAAATGTTCAAAGTTCAAAAATTAACTTGGGGTTCTTGTTTTCCATTTAAATTTAAACCCGATCCAATGAACGTATCCCCCTTATCGCTTAAAAGTGTTTGCGAGAGAAATACATGTTAACTTGGCTTCGTCGCAAATTAGAGGTCAAAGAGAGGGGAGGGGAAGAGGATAGAGAGAGAGAGAAAGAGAGAGAGAGAGAGAGAGAGAGAGAGAGAGAGAGAGAGAAAGAGAGAGAGAGAGAGAGAGAGAGTGAGAGTGAGAGAGAGAGAGAGAGAGCATCACAAACAGAGTTTGAATTTTGCAAACATCTAGGCTTACAATTTTTTTTTTGCAGTCAACCCATAAAGATATACAAGCTTATGGTCTATGGGCAATGTGCCCTATTTCCCTTTTAAGTTGAGAATTTCTTTCATTTTTCCTCGCATACTTTTCAACAAAACTTCCTCCCTCGAACTGAATTAGTTTTATTCTCTAATTGTTTTTGTTTGGCACTTTGAAAGCTTAGATGTAGTTTCTGGGAAAACAGTCAAAATACCCGAATTTTCTCGACACTTATAATAGTCGTGTTGAGAATATTGATCAAGACAATCGTTTGAATCTATTGACGTATCCACCAAAATTAGAGCCTACTAAGAATATTGATCAAGACAATCGTTTGAATCTATTGATGTGTGTTTCTCGGCACTTTAGATAATAGTCGTGTTCAGAAAATTGATCAAGACAATCGTGTGAAGTTTCTCCTGTTTTCTGCTGTAGGTTGTGCTTCAAGATCTGGCACTTTTTGATAATTTTGTTCTCTTCTTAATGATCTACAGAATTTCCTGCTGCCGGAGTGTTTTATTGAGTTCAGATTTGACCAAACTATTGCTATAAGTCTTGCTGCTTCGCTTCGGGATATCTGCAGAAGAAATCCGGAAAGGGGTGTTCAGCTGATTTTGTCTGTAGAAGTATGCATATTTTCTTGCTTTCTTTACATAATTTTCTTTGCTCTTACTCTCCTCCTCCTTTCACAACCCCCTCTGTTTCCGGTTCCTCAGATTAGTGTTCTATTTTTTACATTTGAATTAACAGGCATGCATTGAATGCACCGTTTCTATAATTCGAGCTCTGGGATTTCAAAGCCTTGGTTACCTTTGTGAAGCTGATGTAGTTGGTAAGCAACGTTTTCACAAGCAAATGTTACATTGATTACAAATCTTACATGGTGCTACAGAAATTGGGGTAATGAGTTTGTTTCTGATATATTGATTCTTGTGAAACTTAATGGCCTATCTTAGACCAATCCTGTGACACTTCTCCCTTCATGCCCTTTACTTTCAAGTCTCAGTGTGTTTAATTTGACTGTTATTTGTGAATTTTCTTATAAGAACATATATAGAATGGAATTACTTTAAGTTTTGTAGTCTTGGTCCTTTAGCATGATTGAGGAGACTTGAAAACCTGTCTGGTGCCCACGCAAAATTAAGGATCCTGAACCTGACATTTTGACCCATATATGACCAGATTCATGCAAAATTAGTTGAATACTTGATCTCAAACCAAGTTGACAAACTTGTTCTAGCAGGTGTACTTTAACACTCCACCATGGAAAACGTCAATGCTGACTTGTTGTGCATTTGGAATTGAGACAAGGGTTGGAGAGGTGAGTTTACATCCAGAATAGGGCTGGATACGAGCCGAGCCGAACCATATCAATGCTCGGATTGATAACACTTTAATTTGTAAGGCTCGAGTTTGGGCCCGAACTGTAAAAGTGAGCTGGAGCTCAGTTCGCAAGCTGTTATTGAAGCTCGAGCTCGTATTCGAGCTTGGCTCAAAAAAACGAACGAACCGAACTTTTAATTGAGCCTTAAGCATGGGGAAGTGTTTTATTATGGCAATTGCAGACTTATTGGGACTTTCGGGAACTAAGAAAGGCAGAGTACTAATATATCATCTAGACTGTATGAACATTGACAGATGTATTGACTATATACTTCATAGGTCATACGATATCGAAGCATATTTTTATTACTGATTGTTTTATATTCGAACTGTTTGCGAGCTAACGAACCAAATACTACATAGTTCGAGTTCAACTTGTTAAGTAATCGAACATTTTTTTTGGGCTTGAGTTCGGCTCGTTTAGAAACGAATCGAACAATTGATGAGCCGAACTGTTCATGAACAGTTCTGTTCGTGACCAGCCCTAATCCAGAAGCTATCCGTAGATCGTACTTTAGGAGAGAGAAGGATTGAGTGGAGGAACATCTGTATATGGTGTTCAGTGCCAGAATGATGTTAGGTGTCAACAAGAACACCTAGTTGTGGCTACTGGCTAGTGATAAATTTAGTGCACTACAAGCTTTTCAATGCACTTTGACCTTATCTGCAACATGGGATTATATGTTGTAGTCTGGTTCAAACTTCAAAGGGGTGTGGCGATGCATATGGTATGGCAGGTTTATTGCACACTAGTCCTCAACAAGAGTCTGTCAAAATTAGGTTGGCACTTATCTAAAATTAATGTACTTGAACGGTCTCCAAAATAGGATCTTGTTTCTAACTTTGTGGAAGTGTAAAACAAGATAAATGCACAAAGGCTAATAATTGCAAATTGCAAGGAACATTCTCAATGCTATTATGTGAAATGTCAAAGTATTCTCAGCGCATTGTCTTATGTCTGACCTTTAAGTTCTTCTATTCGCGAAGGTGGTTACAATATTATATGATTTTTTTTATATTTAATCTATCCATCTCGATCGAAGCTTCTGATTGTGAATTAAATTGGTACATGCCCCATAGATTTTTATACAGCATGGGATGTCATTGAAAAATATGGAGCGGATTATTCCACGGATCCCATAATTGCTCATAGGTAAGCTTGCTCTGCTTGAATGTCGGTTTTATTTTTAACTTTGTTATGCAAGTATTCTCAACTTTTGGTGCTTTTTTTTTGTCTGATGCCACAAGCTAACTAAATCAATTTACACTGCCTTATGTTTCCACTTTACATTACCTCTTTATGAAGATTAGGAAGTAATTGGACATTTGATGAAAGGAGAAACAAGTTTGTATGTAAATTTCAGCAGGATGTTTATAAACGAAGGGACCGGGAAAGTTTGTTTAGGGATGTTGCTTAAATGTTTGTTAATTTGAGGGTGAAATCAAAACTAACTTCCATTTAGTGTGAATTTAAGCCCTAATGCAGAAAAGCTGAGAAAAATATAGAAGTTTCAAAAGTTCAGATTAATTAAAAATGTTCTGGAGTGTTTAAAAATATTAAGAAAAGTTTCTGAAAGTTGAGATGAAGTTCTGAAAAGTTCTAAAAAGTTGAGGAAAAAATTAGAAAGATGAAGAAATATTTATACAAGTTTAGAATAAATAATTTCTGGAAAAATAATCTAATAGAAGAAAAACCTAAGTAAAGTAATCAGAAGGTACTAGCTAAAATAACTAACAAGGCTATCAATAAGCCATGTAATACAACTTTAGAACTTTTGTTTAGCAACAGACAAGTTAGAAACTCCATTGTCTCCAAGACCTAGGTGATTTGTTCTTCATAACGTGCCTTTGACCCGTGTCATGTGTCGCATGGTTCATGGTCCATTTAGCTGTATCTGAAGGTCTGAAAAAGAGGTTAAACTGGAGAGTGCCTTGTCTTTTGAGCCTTGTAACTTATATTGTGAGGAATGGTTTTCCCTGATGGCCTAGGACCAATGAACTGAGAGAACTGTAAAAACATTTCTCAGTTTCGTGTTCTTTGCTAACCTCTGTGCAGCTTATGTTTATTGTTGAGATGGGGTGCTATGGATGCCAAATCATATGCTGAAGCCTCAATTACCATCTTACGGATTTTATGGGACATTGCAAATTTTAATAGCTCTGTTGTTAATCCCCTTTGGAGAAAGGCCCGGGTAACTGCTCTTGAGGCTTTAAATAATTTTGAGGTTAGTGTGTCTTCTCCGATGGTATGCTCTCTATGTTATTCCTTCACTTCTAGTTACTTAGTTTGAGGTATCCTCCCTTTTGCTATCTACTTAATCCCGTCCTGATAATTCATTTAAGCAGGTATCGCAAATTGAAAGGAGTATCCCAGATTTCAGAGATAAGGCTATCAAGTTGTTGATTCAAGAGACTGATGTTCACGTTCTCCGGCTGATTGAAGAACTTGAGACCAAGATTATAGCATATGAGCATAGGTTTTGAATCAGTTAAGTTTCGTATTTTTTTTTATTGAACCCATTTACTACTTTACTGATTTTTTTATTATTTGTGAAAAGTACAAGGCAAAGGTTGGTCAAGTTTACCAGAGCCCCCAGAAACAAAATTGAGAAGCTTTTAGATGTAGTTCCTCGTGCCGTTTTCTCTTCAGGTAACAAATAATGATGCTTGAATATGACATATTTATTGAAGACACTAGGAGCTTTTATGTTTATGGATATGCTTTTTATAGAAACATTTAAATTCCATTTGTTTGAAAAGAACCAAACATATGGTGTTGATTCATTGAAACTCCTATTCTAATTCAAACTAAACACTGTCTTTGTGAAGAGTTGTTCCTCTCATTCTTCCATATATGCAAACAAGCAGTATAATCTACAGGTTAACTCTCAATATTCTCAGACTTGATTTTGCTTGGCGTTAATTAGTTCTTACTTTCTCGATTAGGGCCACTGAAGTGTAGGAATGCAGATGCATCTTATTTTGATATGTTACAGTTTTGAAGAAGCTTTCATATAGTATCGCTGATGGTGAATCTAAACCTTTGGAAGTCTTTTTGCTTCATTTGTGGCACTTAAGTTTCTGTTTTGTGTTGGAGTTCTTTGAGAAGATCGGTAAATTTGTTCTTCATCGAAGCCATAAAATACTCATGTGTTTTGAGGATCATTTCATTACCTTGATATTCGGGACGTTTAGATTATAAAGTGCTTCCATGTTCAGTTCCTTCATTTTTCTTGCAATAACAAAAAAAAAAAAAAAATTAGTGATGGTTGAAAAGAACTATAGGATAAGCTGTCCTCCAGATAGGGAATGAAGAAGAAAACAGAAGATCTTCAAGGCTTACAATTTATACCTCATTCTAAATTCTCCAGCTTCATATTCTAGATTTTCTTCCAAGAATAGTTTTTTGGCCAAAGTACTTTCCCATCATAAACTCCATCTACAATTTTCTTTGCTTTTGACCAGTATTACCTGTATCACAGTAGGAGCCTAAATACGTAAACACATTTTTGCTACCTAGTTTGGCTGGCCTGACTACCCTTTAAAAACAATATGATTCCTATGAAGATAGATTTGATAAATACATTCTGCAAACAGAATGCCATAAATTTTGGCTTGACTAGTCTTGCTTTTACACTTAGCAGCAACTTTCTTCACTTCATCAGCAAAAGCACCTTCCCTAGTCTCAGGTCTATCTGTTGTCTATCTGTTGCAAGTAAACTGACTGGATTCTATGAGACAGGGCACCCAAAGAACAAAAAATGCTCAATTTTTTCCACAGCTGAATTACAGATCACTTAAGTATTATTACTCAACACGCCCCAATCACACAACCTATATTTTTGTAGGCAGCCTTCCATGGAGGGCAACCCATGTAAAGAATAAAGCCTTAGGGCTACCCTTATTGTTGCAAATGAATTGTTTCCAAGATAATGCCTTAAAGCGCAGACTTACTATAGGCTTCTTATTGGATGTTACCTAAGTTTTTTATTTAAATACAATCAAAATCCCAATTTAATTCCATGAATTGTCTTTAAATTCTAAAGATCAAATCGAGTTCCCAATTTGTTAAAAAAAAAATCGTATATGGAAACTAGGTAGTAATGGTGGTCAGAGTCATCGATTGTGACTGTGCCAGAAAGCCATCGATTGCGTAGCACCAGATTTGTCGGTTGTCGTCACCTCCTTCAGCTTCACTCAATTCCCGTCTCTTATATGTGACTCTCCTCTACCTCTCCTCTCTCTCTTCATGCCTCATTCTTTCTCCTCATCTAAGGGAAGAAAATCACGGATGTAGATGTTGTCGCGTTCTAGGTGTTGTGATGATGAGGAAGCGGTTTGTAATAGATGAATGGAAAGGATAGTGGTTAATGTGGCGCGAACTTTGAAAAAGAACCACATTAACAAAATTTTAACCTTGACTTAGCAATTCTTCAAGTTCAACAAGTATTCTTTCCACATAAAAAACGCTAACACGTAGACATGACACAACTTGAAAGCTCCCTTTTTTGGTGTGTGCACATTATCTTTTCTAGTCGCAATGTATGTTTCCTTTTCTCTTCTTTTTGCGAATTTTGACATACTTCCTCCGTATCAAATTAAATGCAACAATTTCTAAAAATTGCTGTTTCAAATTAAATGCAACGATTTCTTTCTTTCCATTTTTGGTATGATTTTTACCCCTGAAATTACCAAATGTCCTTATTAAAAAACTAAAACACATATTATACTACCCAAATCAAATTAATTACACACATAATCACAATTAATCAACCTAAATATAACCCCTCCCTCCCTTCATTACCACCTTCACTCTACCACCCATCACCATTTAGCTCTCCTCATGCTCCCATCTCCATCCTCCTATCATCTCTCTCCTCCACCACCACCACCACCACCACCACCATCATCATCATCACCTTCGACCTTCGATCTCCTCCACCCACCACCACCATCACCTTCGATCTCATCAGCAGCCACCACCACCTTCGATCTCATCACCAACCGACATCACCAATCTTGCCGGCGTCCACGACCAATATCATCATCACCTTCAACCACCACCTTCGATCTCATCACCAGCCGAAATCCAGTCAAAAGCCACCTAAAACCTCGACCACCAGCCGAAATCCACCACGACCAACCGAAATACACCTTGAATCCACCGAAAACCTCCACCACCGGCCGAAATCCATCAAAAACCTCCTTTCTCGTCGTTCTCTCACCTCCATCTTCCTTCGTTCTCTCTCCTTCAGATCTCTTTCTCTCTCTTCGATTTGGTGGTGGCGTTTGGTGTTTCGGTGGATCTGAGTTTCGGGGGCAGCAGGAAGTGGTTTGATGGTGGTGGTGATAGTGGCGTTTCAGTGGTGTGTGGTGCCTCGGTGGTGGTGGCGGTAGTATGTGGTGGTGGTATTTGGTGGTGATTAAGTACACTAAACACTTGCCCTCACTTTTGTTAATTAACCCTTAAGAAATTTTGCCTAGGAGTCCGTGTCAACCAAATTGTTGCATTTAATTTGATACGGAGGAAGTATAACGGATGTAATTGAAAAAAAGTGTTCTAATGCGGCAAGTGAACGTTACATAACGGACATTGGGGAGTTATGTAATGACATTTTGCAGAATGTGAAGTTCAAAATAGGTTACAAGACGTGCGTCACGTAATGGAAAGATTGAGTTTTTACTCCATGCTTCATCATCTTTTATAGTCAAGTTTTTTATTCTTCCCTCATGCTTTGTATTTCTCTTTGATTTTTCTGTATGTTTTGCTGTGAAAAATTTAACACCTTACGGCAGGATATGACAACAAGCATGTAGAACTTCCAATATCAAAAAATAAATAAAATTATGTTCTTCAAATTAATCTGTATAAGTGTATACGAAGTTTGATGAATTTCTGTTTCTTTAATTCTTTTTCTCACACTTACTTTCATGTTGCATCACTATGGTACCCTTCCCAGTCCCCACTTTAACCTGTCGTTAATAAATGTCGAGTCACGATTTTTTCTCTTCTTTCTTCCCCTATTTTGTAAATAAAAGGGCTTTATGATCTTTCTTAAGTGAGGTACTCTGTAATTGAAAATTCTATTGTGCTTCGAGAAGCACGGTGCACTCCATGCACCTAGTAAATCTGTTCATTTCCTATGAGTAAATGTTCTATTTCAACAAATGTTCATTTTAAGCATATTTTTCATAAAAAAAAATATGTTTGATTTTTCGTAAAAAATGTTCTATTTTCAATAACAAAATGTTCTATTCAACAAATGTTCGTTTTAAGCTTATCTTTCGGTAGAAAATTATGTTCTAGTTTTCGTGAAAATTGTTCTATTTTCGATAAGCAAATGTTCTATTTTAAAAAATGTTTAAAACTTATTTTCCACCAAAAAATATGTTCCATTTCCCTGGAAATATGTTCTATATTTGATAAGCATATGTTCTATTTAAGTAATTGAATTCTAGTAATGTTCCACTTCATCAATAATACGTTCATTTTCGTTATTGGATTATGGTTATATTCCACTTCAACGGCAAAAAATGTTCTTTTTCGTAAAGGAATGCCTGTAATGTTCCATTTCTAACAATAAAATGTTCGTTTTCGTAAGTGAATTTTTGTAATGTTCCACTTCAACAGTATAATGTTCTAATTCGTATTCGTAAATGTTCTATTTTGTAAGTGGGAGCAGAGTTCTCATTGTGCTCACACAATGCACGCATTACTGTGTAATGGGTTTAAATAGGAAGAATCTTAGTAAGCGGATATGAGAGTGATAGTTGTGTGAAGACACCCTTCAATAACAACCAACAACAAAGCCTTAGTCCTACAACTGATTTGTGGTCGGCTAATATTAATCAATATAAAAGTACTCTTCCACAAATGCAAAAAGTGAAATAAAGGAAAAAGAGTGTAAACAAAGAAAATTGAGGAAGTGGAAGTGAGAGGAGTAAGACAAAGGAAAACATAAAGAACCAAAAGTCCTACGAGTTGTCTAGAGATAACCAAAATACGAGGATATACGAATTTAACTTTAGATGTTTCTGTATGAGGGTGTATAGAGAAAATACAAGAATTGAAGAAATTTGAGAAAACCTCAAAAGAAGAATAAACAAAATTGTGTTAAGGAGACTTGTTTGTCAAACACAAGTAGTAAAGTAAAAGGTATTAAAATAAACAAATATAAAGTCAAATCATGTCATCAACATAGATTCCCTTCCTCCACCCCGACGCCGTACTTTTTTGAGTTCCAAGTAGACTTAGATTACTCTCAGTATCCTCATTTACGTTTTCTTAGGTCTTTTCCGACCCCTTAATATCTCATGATTTTGCCACTTTTTAAGCCTCTTAACTAGTGCATCACTTGGTCTTCATCCCAGATGTGCGGGAGCACCCTAAGGGATAAAATTCAAAATGAGGTAAGATAAGGGGAAACCACATTGGCTTGGGGATTTTTGAGGAAGTCGAGGGAGGCCAAAGTAATGTGTTTGGAGGGAATTAAAAAGGATATGAACAAATTGGGATAGCTGAAGCATATAACAATTGATGGAAGCATATGAAGGAAGAGGAATGAGGATATTTGTGAGATGACAGGAGTCACAGGACATATAACCTCAGTATGGAGCTGGTCCCTTCCAATAGGACAAAGCCTTTGAAAATTTTCTTGTGGTGGTGCTCTTAAAACAGAAATAAAGTAAATATAAAGAGAAAGAGATTTGCCTCACCAACGGGATGTGGACACCTTTCCCTGGCGGTTGGCGATGACCACCTAGGCTCAGGTAAAAGTATGGAATGGATGCTGCATATCAAAATGAGATTGGAAGCCATTCTTACTTATTATTTCTTATGAAAGCCCTGTTGATTTTCAATTCTTTGTTCCTCTACCTGTTATCTAATATAATGTTATTCCGGCTTTTGTATTTATTTTCGTAGAGATGAGCATGTTGCTTGGCAACATGATCCAAGTTAAGCGCAAAATCTAATAGGAAAACAGCTGCTGCAATATGTAAACAGTGTTCTTAAACCATAATACAGTTCTTCTTGGCTCCTTATTCAATACATATGTTTTCTGGATTGGAATTTTTTGTGTAATTTGAATCATCTGTCTCAGCTAAAAGTTGCACTGTTAGAATGATGCCTGGTACAGCTCTCTTTCACCTTCAGTTCAATCAGAAAAATACTAATCAGGGAAAACCAAAAGTAAGCTCATTAATCTTACGTATTGTAATGTATTGTATTGTAATCTTATCTGATGGTTACTCATATTCTTAGTAAACCTTTGTGCATATAGATTGCCGATAATGTATTTGCTGAATATTACAACATGCTGAAGGACGTTGCTGCATCTATATATCTGTCAAGGAGTATTTTCATTGCTCTTCTCTCGTTGCATTCATGGAAAACCTTTATGCAAAATTGGATGGATAAGTATATATTAGTCCTTGATGTAAAAGCTTCATCTACTTCATTGGATAAAACATCAAAAGCCGCCAATAATATTATGAAGGTGTGGCTTTGCTTCTTTATTTTAGTTTAGTACCATTATCAACCACCACCACCCCCCCCCCCCCCCCCACCCCCGGGAAAGCTTTTGCACTTGGTTATGGTACTCTGCCTTGCTTTCAGAGTATGATAAAGGCTGCTGAAGATTCTATCCCAAGGGTGGCTGAAAATATCGCCCTTGCCATGGGAGCATTTTGTATGGTAAGTTGACACCTTGATAACAACATGAACTAGACGGATGTTCTTTTTGATATTCTCTTGTGAAAGATAAATCTTACTTGAAATTGATAAACATATAAAACATTAATCTTGTGGTTGCAAAAGATCAACCTCACATTATCAAGATTGTGTTACGATTGATTATGTTTTACTTTATATTTTCTTTTGGTGATTTGGTAAGTTGTTTCTTGGTTGTTGAGGGTCTCTAAGACAAATCCTAAGGTTTGAATAGTCCTTTGCTTCAAGTGAGATGCAAGCCTTATTTTAGGAAGACGTACTTGCAATAACTGAAGCGCTCTCTCTCGGACATTGTACCAGATCTTTCTCTCTCTCCCTCTCTCACTTTGAGTGACTGTAGCTCCCTTTGTGGCTGTAGCTCTCTTTCCCTTTCTCACTATAGCTATCTTTCTCTTTGTGTATCGATCTCTCCCTCTCAATCGATATCTCTCTCTTTGTATCGATCTCTCCCCCTCCCGCTCTTGTTTCTGGTTGTTAAGGGACTCCAAGACAAATCTTAAGGTCTTAATAGTCCTTTGCTACAACTTGTTAGATGCAAGCCTTATTTTTAGGAAGTTGTACTTGGAATACCTGAAGCATTCTCTCTCTCTCTCTCTCACTCATTGTACCTCTCCCTCCCTCTCTCACTGTAGCGCTCTCGGTGTCTCTATTGATCTCTCCCTCCCCCCCCCCTTTCTTTCTCTCTCTCTCTCTCTATATATATATATATATATATATATATATGCCGAAGGGCTATATTTTGTTGTTAGTGTGCCTACCTATGCCCGTATTGCAAGTGGCAAATATTACACATAGAATTTCTTGAGGTTATATGCGTTCCAGGAACGGAAAGGTACCCCTTCGGGTAAATCCAGTCGGAATGTGCCGGGTTTGATCATCTCTATCACTTTGTATGGGCCGTCCCACTTGGCGCCCAATTTTCCTTTTAAGTGTGAGAGTTCGGTGGCTTCCACTTTCCGAACTACCCAATCGCCAAGCTGATTGGCCACTCGCCTGTTGAATTGCCGAGTGACTCTTTGCTTGTATCGGATGGATTTGAATATATATATATATATTTCTCTCGTTCTCGCTCTCTCTCTCTCTCTCTCTCTCTCTCTTTGTCTCTCTGCTTTCCAAAGTTTTAAAAGCTAAGTGGAGCAACATAAGCTTCATGTTCCTGCTCTTGATTGTTGTAGAGAGGATATCTTGCTTCCAATTGTATATTGCATCATTGAATTCTTTCAACGAATTCCGTCGGGAAAAACATGCTCTACCATTCGTATTTCAAAAATATGTTGTGTTCAAGGCTACCATTATCGGTGCCTAGCTCAAATTCTCAAACTTGGGCCCTTGACTTGTATTTAAAAGAAGACACAAATCATTTAACCAAAAAATTCAGTAAATTATATGAAAATATTGTAAATTACACAATAAATCTAAAAGAAAAAAAAAAGAAATCACTTTAAAAGAGTTATTCCCTTGTTTGTTTTGAAACAATATCATTAATCACACTTTCAATGTAAATAAATATAGAAATTTCTTGTGCGTCCGAAACAAAACCTGAAGTTTGGGAATAGAAGTAACAATTTGGGTTTTGGAATTTGGAATAAGGGAAGATGAATCTGGAGAACTTAAGGAAATGCGAATATAAATAGTTGTGGAATTCATTTTATGAAGGAGAGTAGGAGACAAAGCATTGAATATCTCGTAAAGTGCCATTGAAGGAGAAAAAGAGTTGGAGAATAGTTATGTGACTGTGTCCAGTTGTCAAGGATTAGAATTAGGTATTTTTCATACAAAACTAATGCATCAAGATTCGAACATTATACCACCTGTCTTTAAAAGCCCGTAATCTACCAAATGCTCCACATTATTTTTCGGCTAATATATTTGTAGTAAAAACTTAAAAACACCATTTGAGGGCCCTGTGCGGTTGCCAAACCGCACAGGCCCAGAACCGCCACCGGTGTTCATTGTTATGGAACATGGTTGTAAGACCCTCATATAGTCTTATCTATAAAAAGAGGTCAGCTGATTGAAAGATATTTTTAAAGCTGGCCTTTATACTACCTCTATCCACAATAAAGGTATAGAGACTGGTAAAAGTGCAAAGTTCCATGACATTTATTAGTTCTACCTTACGGACCCAATAATAAATGATCTAGGTTGTCAAATTAATTAATTAAATAATGAGAGGTTCACAATCTTTCCAATTTCTTAAGCAAGCATGTAAATTCTACATTACATGCTCTATGTATGATAAGCATAGTGCATATTTTCCCGTTATTTTGGGGTTATCCCAATTTGCTTCTTGACAATTAATTATTTAAGTGGCTAAAGTTCATCACTGATAAAGATAAGGATAAATATTGATTATCACTACTGTACTCTACCGTACTTACCATTTGGAAACATATTAGATTTTGCCAGCGTCAGTTCATCCTGTCAAAGTCACGGCTTCGAAGTTCCTGTTGAACTGGCTTTTCCAGTATGAACATGAGCATCGCCAGTGGTCAGCTGCAATTGCTGTTGGTGTGATCTCAGCTTGCCTACATTCAACAGATCGTCTACAGAAAGTGCAATGTGTGAATGGGCTTCTTGAGGTATATTTTTCATGCAATCACGTATTCACCCCCCCCCTCTCATTTTCAGCTTCTTATTTGAAACACCGTGCTTTGATGTTGACTTTTCTTATGCTTAGTGCATTGCCTTGTTCGTTGTAGTCATGCTGTAGACAGACTAAAACTTTGAAGCTAACCTTTTAATGAACTTTGAATCAGCTCCTGCTATTTATCTTATAAGTTACATCAAGAATTTTATAATCTATCTCATTGTGCATGTCAAATAAGAACGAATCTGAATTCCGGATGATTGCCTCTGAATGAATGAGACAAAGAAATGTTGGACTTGCTATCGGAAAATCACAAAAAGATTCTACAAAATGTTCAGCTGCCTGCCTACCCTGTCAACACCCTCAGTAATATTTCCTACATTACATAGATAGGAAACTCAATATATAGTATGGCTATTTTATAATCAATAGGATAAAAGAACTTCCAGTGGTGGTACAATTAGCCTTTCCTTGTGCTCATCGTCCCTCCATTGCTTGCATTTCAGCTTGAAGTATCCATAAATTAGTAAGTGTGGCCTTGATTAAGTAGCTATAATTAGCCCTCTTTTGTTATATTAAGCTCATCAAAATGAGGTGCCACATCATTATATGTTCAGAACTACCCAAATAGTAAGTTGTGACTAGCTTCAGTGCTCATCTTATGTTCTTGCTGCTGCTTCTGTTAGATCTTCCATCTAAAGGCCTATCATTAAACATCATATTGACTGAAATAAGTTGTTAAAGCCTTTATCTTCTGAAATTCCTGTTTTACTTGTTACAAGATCCAAACTTCAAAATCATTTGAAATTATTATCTCATCTAACTATCTGTTGTTATTTGAACATTAGCTGCAGAATTTTCCGTGATATTATCTATGCTCGGGTGACTTTGAATGGATCTAGGTTGATGCAATGTTTGATGTAGTTTGAAATCGTTCCAAAATTTCCTCTAAGTACTGCTGCCACCACTGTAGAGCTCCATTCTGTTGATTCTCTGGTTATAGCTGTTGTAACTTAGGTTGTGTTCGGCAATGGTAGTTGTGGTGGTAGCTTTTAGCTGGGAGAGTAGTTGTTAGCTGGGCTAGTAGCTTTTAGTGGTTGATTCATAGTTGTTAGCTGTAGGTGTCAAAGTAGTGGTATAAACTATTGATGTTTGGTATAAGAAGTTGTCAAAGTAGCTGTTTACAAATAACTCGTCAAAACTTTTTAATACTTCCTCCGTTTCAAAATAGATGGGACATTGTGATTAAAACGGACTCCTAGGCAAAATTTCATAAGTATGTTTAGGTAGTATAATTAATTCTAGTGGTCCCATGTGAAAAGGAGGGAGAAACCTCTCCCCCAAACCTGCCCACCGGAAACCACCCTCCCTACCTGCCCACCGGAAAACCACCCTCCCCCAAACTCGCCCACCGGCCATCCACCACAACACCTCCACCACCGGTCACCACCACCACTACCGAAAAACTCAAAAACAACCACCACCACTCAAAAACAACCACCACCACCCGAAAAACTCAAAAACAACCACCACCACTATCGAAAAATTCCCAAATCAAAATCCACAAAAAACCCTAAAATTCCATCAAAATTTCTGATCAAAACCCAGAAAAAATACATCATCTTTCTGAAATTCCACTCAATTTTCTCTCTCATCCTAATAAATCTAAATGGTGAGTGAGCAGAGAGCAGTGTGCGAAGAAAACAATGCTCTGGTTGAATACATGCGAAAATGGTGGACAGAAATGGCGGAAAATACATGCTCTGGTTGTGTTCGGTTGCTTCTGGTGGCGTGGTGGTGCCGAGGTGGTATTAGGTCGCATTAGGTGGGGTGGTGGTATCGAGGTGGTAGTGGTGGCGTTGGGTCGAATCTGGTGTCGAGTTGGTGTAGTGTCGGGTTAGTAGTGACGGTGGTGGTCTCAGAGAGAGAGAGAAGGTGGTGGCTAAGAGAGAGGGGTGGGTTGAGTTGAGGAGAGAGAGAGATGGGTGGTGGCTATGAGAAAGGGGTGGTGTGAGTTGAGGAGAGAGAGAGATGGGTGGTGGCTATGAGAAAGGGGTGGGTGGGTCATAAAAAATGGTGGGAATCGTTAGTTTTAGGTTAGGATTAATCAGATTATTAGAAGTAGATTAATGTACATAACACAAGTTAGTAAGGGTAAAATGGTAAAATTGTAAGGCAAAAGTTACTAAATAAGGAAAAAAAAAAACAATGTATCATCTATTTTGAAACACCCATAAATAGACAATGTCACATCTATTTTGAAACGGAGGAAGTATAAAAGTTATACACCACTATACACTGCCCCAAAAGCTACAAATTTTAATTTTGACAACTACTAAAACAGTTATTTTACCACTAATAGCTACTCATACAACTGCGTAACCAAACACTCCTATTTTTCTTATCAATGTTTTGACTAAGTCAAAACTAAAAGCTACTGCAAAAGCGTGTATTGCATTCTTATTTCTAAGAATATGTGTCAGTCAGTATTTACAACAAAAGAACTTTGTTTGGTTTGCATATTTTGACACTTAAGCATATTATGCTTTCTTAAGCTTTATTATGCATATTTGAATTGAATTGAATATTTTGACACTCATATTATGCATATTTTGCACATTTATATCCTTAAGCTTGAATCTGTCTGCTTCTTAAGCCTAGAAAAGAACTTGATTGAATTGAATACTGAAACACAATATTTTGAAGTTGAAAAACGAGAGCCTTAAGAAGATTTGTACTCTCTCAGAAGGGCCTACAGGTGTGGCAACACATGCTTGAATCTGTCTGCTTCTTAAGCCCAGAAAAGAACTTGATTGAATTGAATACTGAAACACAATTTTTGAAGTTGAAAAATGAGAGCCGTAAGAAGATTTGTACTCTCTCAGAAGGGCCTACAGGTGTGGCAACACATGTTTGACAAAATAAGTAAATGAAATATATTGAAACATTATTCTTTCTCCACCTACGGCTCACATATTAAACTTCTTTCGTCTTGCTTTCTCTTGTTTTCTGTCATTTATGGTATTAGGGTTATGCTACATGGAATTGCCAATTGCCACAAGTAATATCTGTGTCACTGCTGCACAGTAACATTATTACAAATGGTTGTTACAAATGGATATGTTGGATGTTAAAGTGTTAATTTAGTGATATATCAACCTCAGTATGATGACTCATACTGTCAGGCATACTCTTTTCTGCTAGGTGGTATGTAACAGCAGAAATATTCTTGTTCAAGGGGCATGTGGTATTGGCTTGGGATATTCGTGTCAGGATCTTCTTTCAAGGGTCATGGATGCTGACAATGCATTGGATCAGGGTAGCTTTATTCTGCAGGAGAAAGTATTTTTGGGAAAGATTGTCAGGACTTTATCTTTGACAATATGGCAACTTACTAAAATTTCTTCTGATGTTTTAGTAAGCCTGTCTGATTATAAGGTTCCTGGTGTAGAGGATGATTATACTAAAATGAATTCTGCATTAATGCTCAACAGAGATGAGGATGTGGGGGATGATATATGGGGTGTTACTGGACTTGTCCTGGGTTTGGGTATGTCTGTTACTGCACTTTCCAGAGCAGGATCATATGATGTTATGTGCAATATAAAACTTCTACTCAGATCCTGGATAGCAGAAGCAGACTCTCTACTTTCAGAATCTACTTCTGAAGGCTGTCAAAGTTCAAATATGATGCTCTCTACTGGGGCGTGTCTGGTGCTTCCAAGTGTTGCTTCTTGTTGTCGGAGAATGGAAATGATGCATGATAATGAGTTAAACGATATTCTCTTTTGCTATGTAGATCTTATTTCCAAACTCCAATTGAAGAGAACATCTAATATCTTCCATCACAATCTCCTGGTGGCGTCATGTGTTGGCACAGGGTCTCTGCTGGCTTGTATTTTGGATGAAGGATTAGTCTCATTAGATGTTCAGCGAATTAAAAACATGCTTGGCTTATTTAAACAAATATACTCTGATACATATCCTCACCTTGTGCATCTTGGTGCTTTCCTTGGAGTGATAAATGCAATGGGTGCTGATACTGGGAGTACATTTTATCAATATTCTCCTAAATATGTTCCAGTCAATTATTGTGAGAACAAGGTATGCTTGATAAAATAAAGAAACAAGGATTTCATTCTCAAACAAATTTTGTTAATTTAAGTTTCTGGTTATTGATATATAATTACCCTATTATATCAGGAATCCTCTCATATCAATGCCCCTCTACTGTCAAGCTCTCAATTTGCAGAAGATCTATTGATAATAATACAGGATATATTTCTTGTTGCACAAGATTCTTCTAACGAACAACTGCAAGCATATGGATCATGGGCAATTGCATTTCTTTACTATCATCGCTGGTCAAAAGGTGACAATGTTGAAACAGCAAGCTCTATGCCTAGTGGTCAAAGCTTTTCAAAGGATGCAACTATATTAAAGCTCTCATCATGGCTGATGAATTTAGACTATTCCAAGGTAGGTCTTTTCACATAGTTTTGCATAATTTCCTAATACTTCATCCGTTTTGAATTAAATGAAATGTTTCTCTAAAAATCTCACATAAAGAAGAGAAACGTATAAAGGACAAATAAAATGTATAACTTTTGGGTGATCTTGAAGCACATTTTTTAAAGTTAGCTCTAGTTTATTGGTGTTTGGAACACCTTGCATCAACTTGTTTAGGATATTATATTTGAATAATCTCAAGTATAGTTGATTGGCTAAATTAATCCCAAATGTCAAATTGGATGCCAATATGACCAATTTCAGCGGGTGTTGCTAATTCCAATCAAAACTAATTAGAAGGATTATCTAGCTTAAGTTACTATTGAGGCTTGTTTTTTTCTTTTTTGTTGAATAAGAATCTTGAAATTTAAGCTACTGCAAAACAATTGAAAATTTCAACTGAGTGACATTTTCGTTAAAAAGGACCAATACACTAGAATTCAGTAAAATATAGAATAAATATGACCTTTGGATGTGAATTATGATTCTATGGGCTTGCTTAAATGGCGGTAGTGTTTTAAGGGGGGTAATATAAAAAAAAGGTGGATGAAGGTGGTGGTAGATAGAATTATGTAATATTTTTACCCTCATTTTGGGGGTAATGTTTTAAGGGGGTAAGGTGATGCGTTACCCTAAATTTGAGGGTAAATACATTATGTACATCATCTCTTCTACTACCACCCAAATTCATCTTCATTTTATCTCCATTACCCCCTTAATGCATGACCCTCAATCCACGCATGCGCTTTTTGTATATTTTCTTTATATTGTATTTTGGAGTTTGGAATTGAGTAATACTTCTTCAGTGATGAAGTAGTAAAGGATTCTAAGAAAAGTGTAATGAACTGACATTGCTATGGCAGATTAGAGAAGAAGATTAAGAACTAAAAAGTAAAAACTGATATTTGATTGATGGAAATGGAAACTACACAATATAAAGATAGATTGCAAAGTATTTGAGTGACTTGGACACACTCCCAAAGCTAACAACTAAATTGAACTGTTAATAATTTTCTCTATACCCTTTCCTATCACTAATCTCTTCTATTTATAGAGCTAATGATGTGAATTTGAAGGCTATCTTTGAGTTCTTGATTAAAAGAATGAATCTTGGATGAATCTTGAACCAAGAAAGCAATTCTTGATCACTATTTAAGGACTATGTTTGAGTTCTTTAAGTCTTAGTCACACGTTTGATACTTGATTATTAAAGAAACTAAGTAACAAGGATATGGAAGTATCAAATCCCTAACCAAGGTTCGATAATAACTAGGGTTGTATTCACTGCTAAAGCTTTGGATTCTCTCCTAAAACGTTAATTCCACAAGGAATAGGTTAAACTCACAAAACATTCTCTACTTTATTAATCATAATAGTCGAAATATATATAAGCACAAGAGTCCTAACTCTAATGCACTAATGAAGGTAAAGCAGAAATCAAAATAAGATAAAGATTAAGCCTACACGCCTATCAATCACCAAATCACACACCTAAATTAAAGGATAAACCAAAAAGACTCCTAATAATACTCAACGACAAAGGAATCAGACTCCTAAATATAATAGGATTCCTTCATCATTCAAACACCTAAAATATAGAGTTATAAAGCAATTAAAATGCATAGTCTCCTAACAGAACTAGGAAACTACATAGGTGTCCTAACAGAACTAGGACTCATCACCAATATACTACTTATCCATGCATCATACTCCCCTTGTAGGAAAAACTTGTCCTCAAGTTTAGTCTTCGAAACATGGAATTAAGTCACATGAAGGAAACATTCCACATATGCCATCTCCTAGCAACACCTTGAACGTTTCATAGCCAACATTCTGAACAACATCAAAGGGACCTTTATCAATAGGTTCTCCATGCTTGTGATTCACGTGAAGTCTTTGACCTACAAGTGACAACCACACCTTGTCCCCTACATCCAGCTTGATACCCTTGCATAGTTGTAGCAATTGTTGTCAATGTTCCTTCTTGTTGCTTGTGGTTTCTAGCACTTCACCATGGCACAAACTTAAACACACATGAGCCCCATCTTGCTTCCCCTTGCCTTTTTCATGCGTGACAACATGTCGTTTTGGTGGCAATGGTTCGAGTACCAAACGCCTAGTACCCAAGAGCACCGAATACTCATTTGTCTTCCCATTATGAAGCACAAATTGATCACTTTGACATGGCCTCTCAAGTAGTACGGAACATGCTGTCATAGTTATGGCATCACACCATATCTCATCATGATATTCACAAACCTGAAATTAACCAAGGCTTGCTTTCTCACCCACGCGCCACCTTCATCATTCAACAACTGAGCTTATAAGTACTAGGGTGCTTTCTTGTAGGCAATTGCAGCTTATCCACCATAGTTAAGGAACAAGCATTTGTACATGATCCACTGCCAATGATAAAGGAACAAGCTTGATCCTTTACTTAACAAGTTGAGTGAAAAAGATTTTGTCTTTGCGCATCTTCTTGCTCATCTTGAAGTTCCGCCAACAAGGATCTTTGTAACACCAACACTTCATGAGCTTTTTCCGGACTACACTTGGCTTGGTTGCTCCAAAACTCAACACTAGCCATATCAACCATGTCGTGTTGTGATGCCATGTTGCGTTCTTGCTCACCCTCAACCGCCTTGTTTTGCACCAAGAAGTTGTAGTATTCTTCCCTTGACACCGTGGTACGATTAGGGTAATTTCGAGCCACATGTCCGAACCCTTGACACTTGAAACACACGGTCTTCTTCATGGCTGGGTCCTTGGACGTTCCAAGAGGGAGTGCTCCTTTCATTGCATCCATGACTTCTTGTGTAGTAGTCTTGGCAGCCACGGCTTCCTTGCACGGACCAACTGAATCAGTCTCGTTCCTAGGGGCCTTGAACGCACCAAAAGACAATCCTTTATGCTGCCTCTCCAATTTAAACGCCAAAGAACACACCTCATCAAATGTAGTAAGGGGCTGCAACTCCACATAGTTGCGCAAGTTCTTGCTTAAACCAAGCACAAACTTTGTAATCTTTTGCTCCTCTTGATCCCTACAATCACACACTATATAGAGGCGCTCAAATTCCTTGATATTCTTCTCAACAGTGATGGTACCTTACTTGAGAGAATTCAATTTCAAGAACAACTCTTGTTTGTGGTTTCGTGGCACAAATCTTTTTTTCATCTTAGTTTTCAATTTAGTCAACGTATCAAGTGGTTCTTTTCC
This sequence comes from Beta vulgaris subsp. vulgaris, assembly GCF_026745355.1. Classification (NCBI taxonomy): domain Eukaryota; kingdom Viridiplantae; phylum Streptophyta; class Magnoliopsida; order Caryophyllales; family Amaranthaceae; genus Beta; species Beta vulgaris. Next base: position 25,169,655 of record NC_079205.1, on the reverse strand, counting down.
TTCAGAGTCACACTTAGATTGAAGAGAATCAAACCAAAGTGATGCATACCTTGCGAGCATAAGAGTAGCACGATGATTAAGCTGCTTGTGGTTGAAAAGTCGATCTAGCCTCCTCTCCCAATCCAAATATGCTTCGGCGTCTTCATCACCATCAAAGAAAGGCAGGTCTGAGAGCTTTAGGTCAATCTTTTCTCCTTCGCTTGTTCACACTATGAGTAGAAGTATCAGTCCTAATACTCCTCAAATCAAGCATGTCACGCCTCATCTCCATCATGCTTGCATGTACTTCTGCGCATAAGTTCCGCAAGTTGCTTTGCTAGGGTCGTGATATTCATTGTGTTTTCCGTCATCTTGCACGAGTGAAAGCCTTCCAATTCCAATAAAACACCCTTATGATCCCAGCAGCCACACCAAATGATGTGAATTTGAAGGCTATCTTTGAGTTCTTGATTAAAAGAATGAATTTTGAACCAAGAAAGCAATTCTTGATCACTATTTAAGGACTATGTTCGAGTTCTTTAAGTCTTAATCACGCGTTTGATAGTTGATTATTAAAGAAACTAAGTAACAAGGATATGAAATTATCAAATTGTAACCAAGGTTTGGTAATAACTAGGGTTGCATTCACTGCTAAAGCTTTGGATTCTCTCCTAAATCGTTAATTTCACAAGGAATAGGTTAAACTCACAAAACATTCTCTACTTTATTAATCATAATAGTCGAAATATATATAAACACAAGAGTCCTAACTCTAATGCACTAAGAAGCTTGAAGATAAAGCACAAATCAAAACAAGCTAAAGATTAAGCCTACACGCCTATCAATCACCAAACTACATGCCTAACTTAAAGGATAAACCAAAAACTCCTAATAATACTCAACGACAAAGGAATTAGACTGCTAAATATAATAGGATTCCTTCATCACTCGAACACCTAAAATATAGAGTTATAAAGCAATTAAAATACAGTCTCCTAACAGAACTAGGAAACTACATAGGTGTCCTAACAGAACTAGGACTCATCACCAACATACTACTTATCCACGCATCAGCTAACGACTTACTTACTCCTTAAGCTTGCCTAACTATATCATATTCCCTATATTACCCCTCCCCCTAAACCCAATGCATAACAATACCCACCACCCAAGCTTCCACCTTGTCCTTAAGGGATTAATTTGCTTTATCTTCCGGGCGTCGGCAACAATGGGTGAGATTCCACTTCACCTTACCTGTGGAAGAACAGCTGGTCAGTGGGAAGCCATTGCTGTTGCTCAACGGCGAAGTTTTGTATGAGTAACAATGGCGCATGGATGAAGAGAAACTTTGGTGGATTTTCCGGAACTAAAGACAAGTGTTGTGTGTACTGACTTACGTTTAGAATGATGTAGTAGGTCTGAGGATTGGAGTGGAGAAAAGGCTGATTTCGTTGTGAAAATTGAGTGGGTTCACTAGATACTGGGGTGCAGTGGTTTGTGGGAGTAGAAAACTTGGGCTGAAACAACTGAACTGGAAAAATAGGCCTAGCATTAGGATAGTCAAGTTGGCTGGTTTGTAAGAAAATGGGTTGGCATGGTTTGTAAGGTGATTGGGATAATTGAATTTGTCAAGAGATGGACTGGGTTGGGTTGTCAGCTGGGTGAGGTAATTGGGCTGAAAAAGTTAAGGCAATAATTCGGGGTCAGAGTCACAAATCTTATAATTGGGCTCTCCGATAATTACAAAATGTGTCTTGTTAAGGAGTTATTGGAAGCATGTGTCTTTTTTCTGCATGTGAATTGGCTTCTTGGAAAATCACAGCATTTCCTTTACTAATAGCATCTTCTGGATCTGACTTTCCCCACCTAAACTCCTTTAATCTCTTCCAATTCTGTGTTTCTGGAAATTTCTTCAGCACGTTTCCACATCCTCGACCACCACGATGACTTTCGGTGAAAACACCTAGACTACCTGAGTCTCCTCCGGCGAAGAAGCTTGAATCCCCATCAGATGTACAACCTACGACACTGGAAAAAATTGGACAACCACTGAACCGTGTGCCTCCGGCACTTTTGGTCAAATAATTCTCTTAGGGCTACTTCAGTTGAGAAACCACCAGAACCGCCACTGGATCTACCATCTTCAAAGAAGCCTGGAGCTCCGCCAGATCTGCTTCCTCCAGTACTACTTTTCTCGAAATATCCTATAAGCGGTGGACCACCTGCAGAACTACCAGATTCACTGTGTAATCTTCTACTCTCGAAAAGGTCGAAAGTACGACCAGTAAGACCACCAGGGCCACCAACAGACCCCACAGAAACTCTGTCTTCTCTTCCTCCTCTCCTTTTTCTTCTTCTTCCATTGTGGCCAATGAAGCCATGTGTTCTGCCACTGATCCATCACACCATTTTGTTCATCTGGAAGTTCACCGGGTGTTCCACTAGATCCATAACTACCAAACTCTCCATGCCTAAAAGACCTTCCTCCTCTAGCGCCACCAAGAATATCTTGTCCTTCCATTACATCTCAAAAATTGATTCCATCATCGCCAGAACCTCCATGACCTAGGCTTTCCACACCACTAAATTCGCAAACAGCAGTACCGGCAAATTCCATCACCTGATTTTGGCGGATTTCTCCTCTTCCTCCAAAGGTGGGGACTTGGATTTCTTTCGCAAAAACTGACAAGGGTTCCTCTGATTCTCCACCATTTCTGTCACCTCCATTCAAGTTGATTGTTCAACCTAAACTTGCCTCGAAAACTCTAACGTAGAAGGAAAAAGGCCGCAACACCATTTGCTTAAGCTCCTCCCACTGCCGAAAGGGGTGTCGCTGATGCACCCAGCAAAACCACATAAGCGCGTTACCATCACATCCAACAATGGCAGCCTTGAAATTCTATTCTTCGCTGAACCAGAATAGTTGGAACTAATCTTCCATATTTCTAAATCCATTCGTCCAAATTTTCACAATCAAATAGAGGAAGTTGAAGCTCATATCGGATGACTTACAACTTCTCCCCATGATTTCTGTAAATCCCTCACTAGTGAGATTCTAAATCAACTGCATCTTCCCTTTTTTTTTAGGGTTGACGATGAAAAATCAGCTTAACCTCCTAGAGAAGTACTGATGTGATACCATTTGTAATATGGCAGATTAGAGAGGAAGATTAAGAACTCAATGATTTTCTTCGTACCCTTTCCTATCACTAATTTCTTCTACTTATATAGCTAACTTACTTACTCCCCAAGCTTAACCTAATTATGTTGTACTCCCTATATCATCCCTCCCCCCTAAACCCAATGCATACCAAAAAGCTTATAATATACATTTTTAACACGAGGCAATAGAGATCCAATTGCTAATTTATATATTTCTATATATATTGTTCACTTCGAATGTAAGTTGACTTTTGTCAACATTTCCATATATGGGGAATACTGATGCCCAATATTCTAGTTGGGCTTGTTTTGTCCAACAGGAAATATAAATTCAAATCTAACATTTGAATTATGGAAAACTATGCATCCTGACTTCGAAGCTGCAAGTCTGCAACTGGTTGCTCTTTGTATTCACATTTGAATAGATCATTACTAGAATTAGTTAAACAATGTTCCCTGTTTTTTCCCATGTCATTTCACACTTTGTATTTTAAAAATTGCTTAAAATGTTAATATGGGCTTTTTTTGACAATTTTCCTCTGTTCATTTTTCAAGAATCCGTCGCATGTGAACACAATTGTTGCTGTCCTAAGGTGTCTTTCAAGAGCTCCTAGATTGCCAAACCTTGATTGGGCAGCTGTTATCAGGCGCTGTATGAAATATGAGACTCATGATGACGCATATTATGATAAACGAAGCCTGCTCAAAGAATGTCTGCTTTTCTCACTGGCTCATGCAAATAAATTTGATCCACTCCTTTCTTTGCTTGATGAATTGACTAGCTTGTTCAAGTTTAGGACACTTGATCTCATTCTTCAGTCTTGTCTGCTCTTTCATTTATTTGACCTAACAAGAATATTCTCCAGTTCAAGAAATCAAATGTTACTGGAAGACATCTTTGAGTTCTTCTCATCTCCTATATCCTCATACCAAAATTATAATGCTAGGCAGAAAAGGTTTTTACAACTGTCCTGTTGGAAAGGACTCTCTAAGTGTTTCAATGAAGCTTATCTTGACAGTTCTGAATACCTTTCTGGCATGGAGAAGTGTATGGAGATTCTTTTTGCAATGTTGTCGGCAAAACCTAATGGTGCTTGTCCAAAACAAGAATGGATTTCCTGCCAGGAATGGAATGAATCAATGGTATGCTTGGCCAAGGCTAGAAGAGCTTGGTTATTGGATCTTTTACAGGTACATTTCCTACTTGATCCTCTAACCTGTACTATCTTTGTTTCCATGGGGTGATGAAGCTTTTCCCAGAAGTTGCATCCAATTTACAGTTACGAATTTATTTGTTTATATTCTACTCAGATTTCAGCTATCGATGTAGTCTCAAGGGACGAACGTTTCGGGATAGAACTCAAGAAGATGCTGGCAATCAGCCAACTTGTGAAATTTGGTTCCCTTCCTTTCTCTGAGCTTGCTAAGCTAAAGTCTTACATATTAAACACCAAATCCCAAGGTTAGGGGGAATTAGATCTTTCTTTTTGTTTCCGCAGGACGAAGCTTAATTGTCTTTATGAATGATTTGATTTTAACTAGTATAGGAGTATTTACTCAACTCTGGTTGTCAGGCCTGTGGGAGTTGTTTGTTGAAGTTACAGCAGTGCTACAGACTGCAGAAGGAAGTTTGAAGAGACAATGGCTTATTGACGTTCTGGAAATCGGCTGTATAACAAAACATCCATCAACAGTATGCCAACTTTCTTTTGAACTGATAATTTTCCCTGACTTCTATTGTTGTGTATGTAGGACATGCAATTACAGTTAAAGAGTGCTATACTTTTTTCTTCTTATTGATACTATTTGCGTCCCTTAATAGATTTCCCATTTCTAATTTGGGAACTATTCATAGGTATAGAAAATCCTCAAAAGAAATTTCCAATTCATAAGAAAAAACAGTCATGTGGCTCTTATTTGATTCGTCTGATTGTCTCATTAAAGATATCAACGATACAAAACGTGTATTGGAGAAATGATAAATCTATCAAGGGACGGAGGAAGTACATTACATGGGCCCCACCTTAGCTATCTATCTGAGGCTCTAAGGGGATATCATCCCATTGGGAGAGGGGAATAGGAGATTCGGACTTGGGTGGTGAGGGAGGAAGGTGAAGCCTTCCCCACCTAACCCAGTTCTTATTCGAAGAGTTTCCTATATTAGATATTAGTCTTATATCAACGCTACGCGTGCGAAATTATTATCAAAATCAAATTAATTGAATAAGTACATCGAGTAATAATTTGTAAAAGAAAAATTGCTTGCAAGATTTTGTCGAAATTACTTTCATCTTCTAATTAATTATGTTTAAATTATATGCCGATGCTTATATCCCAAAAGGGACAAACCTGTACTACTACGATGTGAACTCTCTCCAAAGCGTGGATTATGCACTAGGGCGCACAATGCTCATTGTGCACCCGAAAAAAACATACCATTTATATAAAAGAACATGAACTTTTTTCAACAACTTTTTTACTTTGAAAAAGAACTCACGACTTAAAATTAAAGAACGTGTAAATTTATATTTGTAAAAGAACAAAGGTTATAAGGAAAAGAACATATAGTAAATGAACATCTACACTTAAGGTAAAAGAACATATACCTTTTAAATTTAAATTTGAAAAAGGAATCCTTAGTTGCAAAATTTAATGAAGCAAATAACAATAATTTTAAAAAATTATAGACTCCAAAAATGATAAAACGACGTAGTTTAGAAAAGGGTGCACCATGCTCTACGTTCACTGGGGTGCATGTACTTATTTGCGAACTCTCTCTATCCTTTTATCATGAAGGAATATCCAATGCCTAGTGGTAAGCCAGTGTGGGCTTCTAATTTGGGTGGTATGGACTTAGATAGCCTCTATGGCTTTATTGCAACCCCCCTCCTCCCCACCCCCCGCAGCAGCCCCCCTCCCCACCACCCCAGTCCCAACACCCCCTCCTAGCTCCCCCTACATATATTTTTGGGTTTTTCTTCGTGATAACCTTGTGTTTCTTCAATTTCTAAGTTGTAATCCGACCTTTTGAGATTCCTTAAAAGTGACCTTTTTAAATGCACAATGCCCATGCCGCTAACTGTGTCATTAACTTCTTTTACATTTTATAATCTGGTGGAACTAATCTAACATATTAAATATTGCCTTCAAAAGTTCAACTATGTATAAGTTAGACTAATTCCACTAGATTACAAAAGGTAAACAATATTAATGACGTCTAGTTGACGGCGGGGGAATTGTGCATGAAAAGAAGTAGGTTTAAGGATACCGTGTGGAATTTTAAAAAGGGTTGGGGTACAACATAGAATTCGAAGAAACACAAGGACAATATTTCTTTTTTTTTTGTCTTCCTACTTTAACTGTGCATCTTTGCCTATACACTTCTTTGGCCTTAATGATCTTCCATTACATGTTAGTAATAATTATAACAATTGAATATTAATAAAGTACTCATTACGACGAATCAAACAAGGCCGCACATGACTATATTTTTCAATATATATTGAAAAGAATTCAGAAGATTCTCTCTAATTGTATATAGTGTCACGATTCCAAGTAGGGAAAACAAATAAAAAAAAAAAAAGAGGGAGTAGAAGTTCAGGATACAACCCTATGTATATTAGTGAGAAATATTCAATAAGATGCTTTTTGGTTATATAATCTATCTTATCATAGTATGCACTTTGTATTTGTATGATGCGTCAGTCAGCCTGTGTGGACCAGTTCTCGGCAGGCGAGAAAATTGGACGCTTCTGCGTAGAACAATTTTGGGAAGAGCACAAAGTTTAGGTTACTCAACTTCACATTTCAATGAATAGCTTTCAATAAGATGCCCGCTAGGACCTTCTCTGTATAGATATGGTCTTCTGATTGGAATCTCTATATAGTATGAAACCCCTATAGGCTGTGTTGTAATGATGCCATCTGGTTCCTCCTATTTTTTAACGGAGTTACTCCATAGTCAATAAAGAATTGCTAATTCCTTTAATTGCAATGAGAATTGAAAATTATTCGTCATCTTGACAATAAACTAGATTTGAATTTGCCAAAAAAAAAAAAAGTAACTAGACTTTACTGACGGAGTAAAACGATTTTCATCCACTTGAGTTGCCGATTGCTTTACATTGTCCACAGAACATCTATGCATAAGAACTTGTTCAACTCTTGCAGGACTACCAGATGCGGTAACTTAAAAATGAAAATTAGCGAGCTTTAGTAATCATGTTTTGCTGCTTGGGTGCCTATCGTCTCTTGTATCTTGTTTGACTAATCAGATTCATTGTTTGACTGCTCAGGCGCTGCAGTTTCTGGGTCTGCTCTCTGGTTGCTGTTGCAAATATATGCCTTTCCTCGTTCTGGATCCACAAGATGTGCTTGTCGATCTCCCAGTCACACTTTCCTCTCTTCTTTCAAGTCCCAAGTGGAGAGTGGTTGCTGACTCTGCAGTTACATACCTTTGGACATTAACTGTGCGCATCTACAACTGGACGAAGATGCTTAAATGTGATGGTGAACCACCCAGCTCTGATATAGACCCAAGTGAAGCTGAAATGTCGAATTTGCTACTGCAGGTGCTTCTAGATGCCTGTCGTAATTTGAGACACTTTTTGCCTTTAAAAGATCAGCTTATGCTGGCTAACATGGTTGTGTGCTGAAATTGCTTCATGAGTAACATGATTCTAACACCGAATGTATTTGATTTATTATTTCAAAAGAAAAGTATATAACTTTTGATTTTAGAGGAAGTTTTTCTTTTCGGTGTAAAGAAAATCGCAAGGGTAAATGATATAGATGAGATTCGATCCTAAATCTTGGGCATCATCTCCCAAGACTTTAATCAAGTAAGCTAGTTGACATCTACTGATTTTGGAGGAAGTCGTTATATATTTATTAAGTTGGACTTTTTTATTGTTAGTTGTTGGGGAGAATTAAAAAGAGTAGCGGTAGGAGGTCGAATTCGTGTTACTCGAAAAAAAATTTGAAATGGCGGAATAGAGTGGCGTGTTTTGGGTTTTATTAGAATAAATACTAGAGGCATGATAAAAATGCTAACAGCTAGTGGTCATTTGGCGACTAGCAAGGATCTTTTTGCAAAAGCAAAAATTGGAGCTGGAGGGTTCAACAGAAAACGAAAACGTGGAAAGCCTGTGGTAGCTATTAGTACTGTTTTTGAAACAAAGAAATCAGTTACCTAAAACTACTTGTATGGTTCTTGAAGAACAAGAAAAAAAAATAAGTTGAGGAGTTCTTTTTTATGTTTCTGATAATTTTAAGATGGTCTTTTTTTAAAAAAATGATCATGGAAGATGTGAGGTCGTATCAAAAGTGACTTAATATCATGTTAAGATTTGAAATATGGGAGAACCCTTCAACGTATCTCATTGAATGGTAGAGGATATATATACAACCTAATATTAGGAAATCATATTGAACTAGAATTTCTAACAGCATTGTAGATAGGAATCCATACTAAATTACTTAACTAAACTCCTTATTAAAATAATATTCCAATATTTTCCCTCAAGTTGGAGCATGAATATCACAAATGCCTAATGTAATACTTCGTATTTTCGAAGTTAATTCTTTATAAATAGGAAAATATAAAGAAGATAATTAAAAGGTATTTTAGTATTATTTACAAAATATAATAATAGAATAATAGTAATATGGTTCGGTTTAGTTAATTTCGGATAAGATTAAATCGAGTTTAGCTAGACCTAAATAGGCTACACTATAAATAGAAGAATTAGAATAAAAAAATCAGGAAAAAAAAATTACAAACCCTAAGTTTCTCTCCCTCTCCCTCGGTCGTCCTTCATCCTCTCTCTCTCTCTCTCTCAAATTCTCTTTCCTCTCCCTCGCTGTTCTCTATCTCCTTCTCTTTGGTCGCCTCCTTCATCGCCCTCGACAAGATTGTGTGCGGCTGGTGCGAGAAGGTTGTGCGTGGGTCTCGAGTCGGTGCGAGCGAGGGTGCAGGCTGTGCGAGACGAGCGACACATTGTGCGAGGTTGGTTGTGTGAGTGTGTGCGTCGTGGTGTGCGAGCGAGGGTGAGAAGTCGAGCGTCTTGTGCGAGTCATTTGCGAGTGCGAGCGACGAAGATTGGACGAGGGTGTTGGGTTGGCGTTCGGAGGTCTGTGCGACGACTCGAGGGTGCGAGCGAGGGAGTTTGAGGGGCTTGTGCGAGCGTCGGTTTGTGCGACAAGGTGGTTGTGCGTGCGAGTCGAGCACGACCTGTGGCTCGAGTGCGTCGTGCGAAGAAGGGCAACCGGTTGTGGGTGGTGGCGTGCGAAGCAGCAGCGCGAGCGTGTGGCTGTGTGGCGAGCAAGGGCTGCCGGAATTTTGTTGCCAGAGTTTGATGCCGGCGAGTCTAGCAGTATAAAATCTAATATGTATAGAATATATTATATTAGTTTAATGGTATATTCTGTTTTTATAATTAATTTAAGTTGTAAATAATTAATATGTAATTCGAGTTAATTAGTAACTAATTAGGCCGTATAATTAGTTTAATTTATTAAGCTGATTTAAGTGGTGAATCTGGATAGGATTGTAATTAAGTAAGAAGGGAAGTAGAGAAATTATATTATTGTTATTAGTTGTAAGTATAAACTTATTATGCGAACCTGATTTTGGACATAAGACTTGGTTGGACATAAGACCTGATTGGACATAAGACTTGGTTGGACATAAGACTAGGTTGTACGTATGACTTGATTGGATTTGGTAAAGGTAGTGGGCCATTACACGAACTAAAATCAGTTGTTCACTAACATTAACTCCTAAAAGACGCTAAATTCATTAGAATAGAAAAGAAAAGGAAGTTCTTGAACAATGATTTTAGCTATCGTTTATTTCGAATTACTAGGTCGTTATAGTTTTAGTTACGTATTAGTTGATAATGTTATCAAGGACGTAGCACTTAAGTATTTACTTTACCGTTTAGGTCCCAATTTCATAAGCGGAACGTTTGACTAAAAACAGCGAAAATTCTCCGTTACAAGATACGTACGCGTACCAGTTTAATCCCAAGTACTAGTATCATGATTAGGTTGCAATTTATTCTATTAAAACCTAGAAGCATGATAGGGAACGCTTGATTGTTGAGATTGTTTGGTAATATGTTTATGATTTGAAGTCGATATGTTGCATTGGAATGCGTAATTCTATCGTATTATGAACATGAGCATTGTATTCACATTAATCTGATCTATAGTGTAACAAGAGTGTTATAAGAGAAAAGATTTGAATACTGTAACTAAGAAAACATGTGAAATGATTCTATGTTGTTATGAAATGAATGGACAGTATTAAAAAGTTAATTATGGCAAAAACTTGTAGTTGGACTCCCTACAAGTGATGAACAATGGAAGAGGGGGTGTGGGACTTGTTCTACATTCATACGCAAGCCTACTGTGACGATAGTAGTGTCCTTATAATTTTGATAACTCAAGTAGGCGGAAGGTTCCGTACGATCTTGGGGGCATGCATACTAAGGTGATGGGTGTGAGACGGAACGAAACCGTATTTGCATTTCATCTACTAGACCAAGATGCCTATTAAGGATTCAGTAGCCCGTATGATTCTAGTAAGATGACGGTGCCCGTTCGATGCCAACTAAATAAAGAGTAAAGGATGTAACATATTATAGTATAATGCTTAGGATTGTTCATGAGTGCGTTGTTTATGTTTATATGTATTCAATGGTTCATTATGTACTCAGCATAGCTAATTGTGTGTTATTATGTGTTTGTTGACCTGTGATGAACCATTGATGCTACAATGGGGAGAAAACTAGGTGTGCTGCTGCATGATATCGAGCATACGGGGGATAGTCTTTAGTATTTGAATTTAAAACATTTTGATTAAGTACTATTAGATTTCTAAAGATTTACGTAAGTGGTTTGTGGTTTGTGGTTTGAATAAAAGGGGTCGTTGATGATTCCCGAGTTGTAGTTACACTTTTATTTCCGCTGCATTTCAGTTTTCGAGACAATGTTTTGAGTTAACGTTCTTTATTATTATGCCTTGCGTTTCATCGTGGCGGTAACACTCCCAAAGTCGATGCGACGTAGTTGTATACGTGTATGAATTTTGGGGGTGTTACAAAACTGGTATCAAAGCCAGAAGCTCCTATTTTCAAAGATGTTTTAAAAAGGATTTTAAAATGGGTAGTATGGGATAGGAGCATATAGATTATGTTATGTGTATTAAGTCGTAGGAATGATTTCAATTGTGATTTCGTTTTGTGCCTTGTACTCGTATGTGTTGTTTGTTTATTCAATTGAAGTTGTGAAAGATTCTTGAAATCTTCAAATGTGAATAGATTAAGAGGATGTACAATGATAGGTTAGTGTATAGTGGTCCAAAGGACTAAATTAGCTTTAAGTTGTTATAAAAGATGTTTCCAAAATGCACTAGTGGAAAAAACTCCTTATGCTACTTGTCAAGTGCTTCGGTTGAATAATCAACCCAAGCACTTGTGAAAATTTTAATATAAAAAATTTACAAGTGCTCCGGTTGAATATCCCATCGGAGCACTTGATGTCAAGTGCTTTGTTTGACTAGTCAACCGGAGCACTTGTGAATAAGTGCTCCAGTTAATCAACCCGAACACTTGCACAAGTTTTTCCTCCAAAAAAATAACGAAACCTAAAACTTCCTCAACATCGTTTCATTTCTCAAACTCACTCTCTCAAACTCAAGTCACTCTCTCACTTTCTCGGAGATCGCGCATTCGCACTTCGTCTCCTCTCAGTCGGCTGGTCGTCGCCTCGTCGTGGTCGGTCCGCGGTCCGTTCAACAAGTGGTGCGTCGGTCGTCGGAGTCTTGGAGAAAATGGTGAGTTTCTGTTTCCTCAATTGTAATCTGAGATAAATCTAGCCCTAAATTTAAGTCTCCTCTTAACTTTGATTGTTAGAAGATAAATCTAGCCCTAAATTTTGTGATTCCTGAATTTTTAGTCCCCTCTTAACTTTCTTTCTCTTTCCGGCAGTTAGTTTTTGGTAATAATTCAATACTTTGATGCGTTTTTAAATCTTGGAAATTCGTGCTATACCTTTTTTATGTATGTATCAATAATCTTTGTATATAATATATAGTTCCTGTTGTTAATGTTGTTTTAATTATTGTTGCATATTTCTGATTTATATCACTTACTGTTCATCATCATCATAATCACCTCAATTTTCTCTCTCCTAGGGTTTTCAATGGAAGTTTTTAGGGGTTGTCTCACTAACTAGGTCCGTTTCTTTGCAATTTGTAGAACCTCAAGATTCTCCATCTGATTTCAAGTTCAAATTACTCGAGGTATATTAGGTATTTGTTTAAAATCTGTATTTTTATCTTATTTTGCAAAATTGTTATAATGAACCTAATTAAGGTATGCAAATATAATTATCTTCTTTATTGCAGTATCGCGCTTGCAGTACCTACTTGAAATATTTAATGTACCATGTATTACAAGAATATGTGGTATAATGTATTCTTCTAGTGAACAACTCTCAATATCATAACTAAGTATTAATGTTAAATGACTGATCTGATTGTGTGATTTAGGATGGCGTGATGCTCCAGGATTACGTAACTAGTAGCAACGTTTCTGTAGTCAAGACCACTCTTGCATGGCTGGTGCATATAGTGGGTTCCATTATGAGAATGAAGGGATATCCTGGGTATGGACTTTATTCTATTTTTTTGTTTAAGACATTGCATTCAATAATCTCTCTTCTACTCTTGCAGTGGCCAATCAAATGAAGTGATTGATGCAGAACTTATAGCACGTATTTTGAAGTTAATAAATGTGATGTATACTGGATCTTATGTACATGTATTATTGTTATTGTTGCCTCTTTGGCATATTAGTACTGTGGCATATTCTTAACGCTATTTTCCATACATATGCTGGCCATCTAAAACATGTTATCTCTATAAATCGGTACCGTCGACGATTAATTTTGCTGATAAGATATGGCAAGCCAGTTTCTGCTTTTTTGACAAGCTATCCTTCAAGACCACCACCATTTAAAGTGTGATGAATTGACATTTTAAGGACCGATAAAGAGAGATGATTAGAAAACGAAATAAACTTTGGAGTTATAATCAGAAAATTGACGGTAAAATAAAAGATAACTTCAAGCATTCAAGAGGCTTGAATCTCTCCCAAGAACAAACTAAACCCTTAACAATATCTTTCCATAACCTTTCCAAACTATTCTATCTATAGAGTGTCTTTCCCACTAATCTTCTAACTTATTCCTCTAGCTACTCTTAACTATCATACCTAAAATGCTCCCCCCCCCCCTTTAAATTAGTCTATTACATAAAGAGCAAATTAAACCCTTAACAATATCTACTCCTCTCATTGATGTCTTAAGTTCCTGTTGTTGAGGCTTTTGTATAGCTAGAGACTGGAGTCGAGATAAGTTTCCAAGTGATGACATGTCTTGAATTTTTAGATTAATTGCTTCATCATAGCTCAGAAGCATCTTTTTTAGGCCTCTCGATGTGCATGGCAGACCCTTGTTGTCTTTCTAGTTCCTAATATACTTCCTCCATTTTTTTTAATACTTATGTATCCCATGTTAAAAGGTTCTCTATATCTTGCAACATTGGTATGTTTGGCAATATATTCTCTCTCCCCTCTGTCACATGGGGATTCTTTTTTATCCCTCTCCTTGGTCCTTGTGCACATTTCAACATTGCGGGTACTAAAAAAAGGATGAAGTATCTGTTTATTAGTTATTGGACAAAATACTATTACAAACATATAGCTATGGTGTAGGCAACATATAACAACACACAAGTTTATTGAGGTTTCATCAAAATTGTCAATCAGTATGTTTATTGTAGTCTATTTAGTCCGTATATATATACTGAAAAGTTGCCAATTACCAACACTTAACTCAGGTCTCAACTGACAAAATTTGCTGCTGTTGTAGTCAATTTTAGTTATCAGGTAAAAAAATATGCAAAAAACTCCAGTATTAAGGCTATATATTACAAGAGGATATTGTTAGAATATGTTATAAATCATTATGACAATACTGTTAGAAATAACCTCTAGAAAAGGATAGCATAGCTGCATGTCAACAACAGTCTGTTATAATCTGCTGTACTGGCCTTTCTCTTCCTAGATGTAACTTGCTTTTATCATAGCCTTCAGAGTTTCAATGTGGTGAAAGTAGTGACAATGCTTTGTTTGATCTTTTCCAGGTCTTTCCCTTTGGTTCCGTGCCTCTGAAAAATTACCTTCCTCATGGAGACATTGATTTGACTGCAGTAAGTCATTCTAGTAGTAGCCAAGACTTAGCTGCAAATATCTGCAGTCTCTTAGAAAATGAAGAGAAGAACAACACATTAGTTATTAGAAATGATGCAACCATGCCATGTGGTTGGACTCTATGCATTGGTGACATAGTGTCACAGCTGTGCTGAAATTTGGTGACACGATTGTGCCAATCAGGATCTTGCCTATAGGAGTTTTAACTGATCTCAAATTGTTTCTTAAGTTAATTTAACTTATTTAGGTTTTATATGGACAGTATTCTGAGATAGTTTAGGCGCTCTTGTGAGATCTGAAGAGATTTATGAGCCTATTATTCTTGGTTTTCTCCTGGTTCACGGGTTTCCAAGTAAGGTGTGTGTGTGTTATCTATTTGAATTTGTTATTCTTTTGATGGTTCTTTACTAGTTTTCTGTTGATTGCATCATCGGGAATTTGGGGTTGCCTGGTTCCCAACACGAATCTTCCCACTCTAAATTCAATAGCAGACCCGAAATTCAATAGCAGACCATTGCTCAGTTTTAAATCAGACCCACATAGGCTGGTGGTTGTTGGCTGTTCTTTATTCCGCGTTTCTGCTAGACTCACAGTCCGTGAAACGCAGAATTGTGAGGGAGAGGACAATGTAGAGTGTGTCCCCAATGAATTTTTTTTTTTTTTTTTGTGTATGTTAGATTTGAGTTGATAAGAAGAATATCAAGCTGATGTTTCTTGTCCTCTTTTACTTCTTTAATGCATGTGATTCTGTGATCTGTGTGCATTTATTAGAGGTACGGTGAACTCAGCAGGCAGAGGCTTGAACTTGCATTTCTCAGTTTCTTTCAAAGCTTTAGGAGAACTTACGTGGGAGACCATGTCGTCATACCTTCTAAGGCAAGTGCACAATGTGAATTAAAATTCACCAGTGCATCTTCATATAAGAATACCTTGATGTAATATATGGTTTGTTTTTCTCTTGCAGCAGTTGTATGTTGAGTTGTCTGAACTCCTTGGGATACATAATCATGTGGCTTTTTTGATTCTCATGGTTCGGAAAATCATCCAGAATCTGAAGTTCTCAGAGGTAACAGTTATATGTTTTTTGAAATCAAACACAAAGGGTAACACAATTAAGGTCCTTCAGCTCTTGGCTAGGATTGTTAAATAGCAATGGAAACGGCTAATCACCTTATCATTAAATTTATGTCTAAATTTATTTAATTCTGGGGTCTTTTTTTCTCTTTGCAGAACATGGAGATTCTGGATAATACATTAGTTCTGTTCTTGGAGACTGCAACTGGGTTTGTTCTCTTGCTGACGAAATCCTATTTACTTGTATTGTTTTGTGCTCTCTAGTATAATTATGGTATAATGAAATGTCGATTTTTATGCAGATATATGACGAGGAAAGCTATCTTAAATCTGGGTATTATACAGGATATGATAGTGTACCACAGTGTAAGTAGTGTTAAAAAGTCTTTTTCTCTCGTTCTCATGGACGCAAAATTTAGAGATGATACGTCTCCTAGTGGCTCCTCTTACTGTTGAGCTTGTTGTTCATGTTATAATTCTTTTCGCTATCAGACATAGGAATTTATTTTCCTGAAAAACTACAATTCTCGTAGAAGAACCACTTTCTATTTCACTATCGGTTCTTTGTTGTTTGCGGAAGAGAGCATTGACAAGTTTTAGCAATCAATGTATTGTTTTCAAAAGATATGTGTTAACTGTTAACTAATTAAAATGGAACTTTGGAAATGAAATGATGTATGTTTTGCCTTCTTTCTGGCTCATATGGCCATATATTATTTATAATGGCAGCTGTAATTGCTATTGCTCTGACACAATCTTTCTTGTTTAACTTGCATCTTCATTGGCAATGTTAGGTTTTTGTCAACCTTGAGTCCCTCCCTCCCTCAATTTTTTTTTTTAAAAAAATGTACGTCAAATGCTCCGGTTGTTAGAAAAAACCGGAGCACTAAATTCACAAGTGCTCCGGTTTTCTCTTAACAACCGGAGCACTTGATGTATTTTGAATATATAAAATTCACAAGTGCTCCTATTTTTAAGATAACCGGAGCACTTGTAAATTTAAGTGCTCCGATTTTCAACCGGAGCACTTGATAAGTACTCAAGTGCTCGTATGTCGTCTGCTACGGGACAAATACAGAGCACTTGTAAGGTTTTTAACCGGAGCACTTGATGTTTTTTCCACTAGTGATGGTGTTGAACTAAAATCCTATTTTACGACAAAACTATTTAATTACTTGAAACGATCGTTTTATCTCTTAAATACCTATATATATAATATATGTTTGAAAATCTTTAATGATACTGTTATGTTATTCTTTATTATTGTTTGTCACGTCTCATGTGAGATGTTTGTGTTGCAAGTCAATAGAGACTTAATATTTGTTCGCAACAACTACTTGTTATATGTACAATGTGTATTGGTTAAGAAAGTAAATGATGACGTGTGTGTCACTGAGATAGACATAATTCCTTTTATTAAAGATTTTACTATCTGATTATTACTAAAACTTACGGTTTACCTTCGACTCCACCTCCACAAACCCAGTCTCCATCTCCTTCATGCCAACCCCTAATTTCTAATGGGAGAATCGAGGAGGATGGGTGGGGGAGGCGTCTGCCGCGAAAATTGATGGGGAGGGGAGGGAGGCTGCCGCGAAAAAGGGGTTGGGGAGGCCTCTGCCGCCGAAATTGAGGGGGAGGAGAGGGGGACTGCCGCGGAATTCGAGGAGTGGAGGGGGGCTGGCGGGGGGGGGGGGGAGGGAGGGGGCTGGCTTGGGGTGGATGGGAGGCGAGGGTGGGGGCTTAGGCTGGGGTGGAGGGGTGGGTTAGATTAGGGTTTAGATTAGGATTTTGATTTTAGGATTAGGGGTTAATTGTGGCAAAATCGTAAATAACGCAAACGGTGAGTTAACGACAATTACGAAGAGGGCATTTGGTGAACGTTTTCGAAAAGTCACGTGTGTATGGTGAATATCTGAAACATTTAGGGTATATGATCAATTTTCTGATTCGTCGAGGTTATTTGGTGAAAAAATCGTAAATTTAAGTACAAGAAGGTTGTGGGAACGACGATCGGCAAGAAACCGTAGTGACACCCGGAAGAGACACTATCCAGGGGAGGACTTCACAATATACAAGAGAACGGAAACATTCACAAAAAGTATTTACAAGCAATAGAGCATCTATGATCCACATCTTCAAATATTGTAATTTACCACACCTGAACACAACCCCTAGACAGAGCACCACCAGCCAGATACTTGTTAGCAAAATCAACTTCCAGAGCCCCTCTAAGCTGGTCCTCTATCAAGCCTGAAGAGCAAACCTTTCACAGGAATGTGAAATTTTAATTAGTGTTCCATTGTCTAATACATTGTTCAAACTTCATACAGTAGTTATATATGTTTTAGGCAATATTTTTGTTACCTCAAACAGGCAGAGAGGAACTACAGATTTAGCCCATATATTAGCAGTGGGATAAGTAACAAGAGACGCATTACTCTCCAGAACAAGAACTTTCCTTTCAAATGAAACATATCCAACCCGTACACTTGAATGTAGGGGTGTCAAAAACTGGGCCGACCCACGGGTGAACCCGCATGCGACCCAGAACCCAACCTGTTCCGAGCCGAGAGTGGTCGGTTGGAAAGCCGACCCATTCCGACCCAGCGTTCACCCGTGCCCAGTTTAACCCGGGGAATTGGTAACCCAACCTGAGTTGGGCCGACCCAGTTTGACCCGTACGCAGTTACACCCGTGAACAACGACCAAGACCCAACTTGTTTCCGACCCAAAATAAACCGCACCCAACTTCACCCGCCAATGACCCAATTAAACCCACCCAGTTATCACCCATCCAAGTTACCACCCAACCCAGTTATGACCCAACCCAGCTATCACCGACCCAGTTCTGACCCAACCCAGTTATGACCCAACCCAATTTCGACCCAACCCAGTTACCACCCAACCCAACTAAACCCGACCCAACACCATTCCAACCCAATACAATCCAGCAATGAGTAAATGAGTTTATGAGTGTACTCAATCTGGTCAATTTATATAATTTTTGAACAAAATATATTTTGTAACTATTTTTGGTCAAAATAATGGACAAATATTATTTATCAAGACATAAACACATAATTATGATCTCTATCATTTATAACCACCTCGTTTAAATTTGAAACCCGCAACATTCAACCCCTACAGCTCCACGCGATTGTTTTTTGTTAAGTTCTTGTTAAGTTCTCCATTGTACGCTAAAAAAATATTATTATCATGCCAGTCTCATCATCATTGATTCTTCATATTACCTCACCAGTATATTGAAAATTGAATTTCATTTTCGGACAATGAATAATTAATAGAAAGTTAGAGGTACTTTATTGCCATAACATGTTGGCTCATATATTTATATACATAACATCAATAAACTATATTTGTTCATGTTCCAACAAATACATTATTGCATTTAAGAAATCATTATGCTCTAATAAAAATTAGACATATACACAAAACTTTGCCTAACTTAAGAAAAAAAGAAATTCTGAAGGCATGTCGTCCGACTTCGATCAAATAACAAGTGCGGAAGTTGTGTAATCAAAGTAGTTATGTTCGAACAATTAAAGAAACAAGAACTAGGATAGTACTTAGTTTATTCAATGATACAGGCACAACCACCACAAGGAATAAAACTAAGGGTTTTGAATGTATAAACGCAAAGCCACCAACACTCAAGAGGATTTGTATAAACACTCA
Source organism: Beta vulgaris subsp. vulgaris (assembly GCF_026745355.1). Lineage (NCBI taxonomy): Eukaryota > Viridiplantae > Streptophyta > Magnoliopsida > Caryophyllales > Amaranthaceae > Beta > Beta vulgaris. The sequence goes on along the minus strand of NC_079205.1, from coordinate 25,150,462 downwards.
ATGTTTAAATTCAACGCCAATATTATTAAAATTCTCTATTAAATTTCGAGCTACATACACCTTATTTATACTAGTTTAACATACTAATCCTTATAGGAAACATAAATAAAACCCTAATAGGCTTAGGACAAGTCCCTAAGTCCTATACTCTCTAAACTCCTTGAATCATGTAAAATCAATCGTTTTAAGAACGTAGGCAAAAGCATGATTCCTAAGACAAGTAAAACTAGGAAAGCAATAAAGATATGAGTTCTAACAGAATTAGAACTCTCATGACATGTGCCATGTCACACGCCACCTAGGTTGGTTAGCAAGCATGCTACCACCTTTGTAGTCATCCCCATGAAGAGTCCTCCATGTGCATCAATTGAGACAAGGTCTATTGACACATTCTTGTTTACAAGAGCTAGTAAAATTGCATCCACTACTCCTGTATCATCCTCCTCTTCTTTAGAAACAATTGACCTCATTGAGCCATATCGTCATCATGGACATATGGAGCCAAATCCCCCACATTCACAGTGGCACTTACATTGTAGTCTCCAGGTAAGTCAAGCTTGAAGGCATTGTCATTAACCTCCTCTACAATCTCGAAAGGACCATCTGAGCGTGGCATAAGCTTGTTCTTTCGAAGGCCTGGGAACCTTTCCTTCCTTAAGTGCAATCAAACCAAATAACCAACCTTAAACATGTGTTGTACTCGATTCTTGTTAGCTAGTTGTTGATATTTGGTGTTCACTTCTTCAATTCTGGCCTTGACTTGTGCATGAAGCTTTAGCATGGCTTGTGCCTTCTCCTTAGCATACGCATGATAAACTTCATCACTAGGGAATGGAATAAGGTCAATAGGCACCCTAGGGTTCGAACCATAGACAACCTCAAATGGAGAGCATCTTGTGGCATAAGTAGGTGACCGATTGTAAGCAAACTCAGCATATGCAAGCTTCACATCCCAATCCTTGGTACTCTTACTTACCAACCCTCTAAGTAAGGCGCCTAAAGTTCTATTACTCACTTCAGTTTGGCCATCAGTTTGTGGATGGTGTGAAGTACTAAAGCATAACTTTGTACCAAGGAGCTTCCATAGTGTCTTCCAAAAGTAGCTCATAAACTTAGTACCCCTATCACTCACAATGGTTTTAGGAACACCATGTAGTCGAATGACCTCCTTGTAATACAAATCAGCTACCTTTGAAGCATCATCAGTTTTGTGACAAGGGACAAAGTGTGCCATCTTAGAGAACCTATCAATGACCACCATGATCGAATCCTTGCCCCTTTGTGTTCTAGGCAATCCCACAATGAAATCCATAGCCACATCTTCCCAAGGACCATTAGGAATAGGTAGAGGAGTGTACAAACCTTGGTGAAAAGTGCTTTTGGCTTTTTGACATGTAGTACACCTTGAGATATCCCCTTGAACATCACCTTGCATCTTTGGCCAATAAAAATGCTCTTGTAGGATAGCCAAAGTCTTGTTCATGCCAAAGTGACCAGCTAAACCCCCACCATGAGCCTCCCTTACCAAAAGCTCACGAATAGAACAAGTAGGGATGCATAGTCTTTCCCCTTTGAAAATAAAGCCATCATGGAGCACATGAGAACCATGTGATCCCTTAGAGCATGCGCCTAAGATCTCCCTAAACTTCTCATCTTCCTTGTAATACTCCTTCACCAATTCAAACCCAAGGAGTCTTGAATTCAACACTCCAAGTAAAGAGTGCCTTCTAGATAAAGCATCTGCCACCACATTAGCCTTGCCTTCCTTGTACTTAGAAGAGAAGTTAAAAGATTGCAAAAACTCAACTCATTTAGCATGTCTAGGGTTTAACTTTTGTTGTCCATGTATATACTTCAATGCCTCATGATCAGAATGAAGCACAAAAGGACTTGGACGAAGATAGTGACTCCAATGATCAAGTGCTCGAACTATTGCATAGAATTCCTTATCATATGTGGAGTAATTATGCTTAGCACCACCCAACTTCTCACTGAAATATGCAATAGGCCGTTTCTTTTGTATTAGCACAGCTCCAATCCCAACACCACTATAATCACATTCTACTTCAAATGGTTGAGTGAAATCTAGAAGTGCAAGGATAGGTGTGTTGCACAACAAGTCTTTAATAGTGTCGAAAGCTTGTTGGGCTGCCTTGGTCCATATGAACTTGCCTTGCTTGATACACTCGGTCATAGGGGCCACAATGCTGCTGAAATTTCGCACAAACCTTCTATAGAAAGAGGCTAGACCATGGAAGGAACGTACCTCAAAAATAGTAGAAGGAATAGGCCAACTTTTGATTGCTTCTACCTTAGATGGATCAACTGAAACACCATCTTTAGAGACAATGTACCCCGAGAATGTAACACTAGGAACTAGGAAATAACACTTCTCTAGCTTCCCATATAGCTTTTGTTGGCGCAACACTTCGAATACCTCCTTCAAGTGAGCTAAATGTTCCACCTTACTCCTGCTATATAGAAGTATATCATCATGGTAAACCACTACACATTTGCCTAAGAAGGGTTTTAACACCTCATTTATCAATCTCATGAAGGTGCTAGGTGCATTAGTAAGTCCAAATGGCATGACAAGCCACTCATATAGTCCCATCTTAGTCTTGAATGTTGTTTTCCATTCATCTCCTTCTCTCATTCTGATTTGATGGTAGCCACTCCTCAAATCAATCTTGGAGAAAATAGTAGAACCATGTAGTTCATCAAGTAAGTCATCCAACCTAGGTTCATAACAAGTAGTGGAAACGATACTAATGGCATGTGTAACATCTCTACTATCAATGCACATGCGCCAAGTACCATCCTTCTTAGGTACCAACAATGCAGGAACGACACATGGGCTCATGCTTTCACGCACATATCCCCTAGACATCAACTCTTCAATCTGCCTTTGTAGTTCTTGTGTCTCTTGAGGATTGCATCTGTAAGCAGCTTTGTTAGGCAAGGAACCACCCGAAACTAAGTCAATTTGATGCTCAATGCCTCGAATTGGTGGTAAGCCTGGAGGTAAGTCCTGAGGGAACACATCACTATACTCATCAAGTACATGCTCAAGGTGTTTGGGAACCTTGTACTCTTGTTGCTCCCCTTCTACTTCACGTGCCATTAGTAGATATCCTTCATGTTCTTCCTCCAATTCCTTCTCAATTTCTTTAGCACTTACTAACAATGCGCCTTTCTTTGGAGGAGTGGAAGTCAAAGGTTTCAAGGCTGTCCTCTTACCTCCCATAGTAGCAATGCATACATTGGTACAGCCATCATACTTCACATGTCTATCATATTGCCATGGTCGTCACAAAAGGATGTGACAAGCATCCATGTTGCATACATCACATAGAACCTCATCCTTGAACTTGTCAATTTCAAACAAAATCATGGCTTGCTTAGTCACTTTGATGCCATTATCATCACTGAGCCAATTGAGTTTGTAGGGGCGTGGATGGTTTGAAGTAGGCCATTGTAGTTTATCAATAAGAGTGATAGACACTACATTATCACAACTACCATTGTCAATGATCAAATCACATACCCTTTGTTTTACCAAGCAATGAGTGAAAAAGATTTTATCCCTTTGAGTGTGGTCCAAAGGGGCTGGTTGTGTGTGGAGCATACGCCTCACTATGAGTTGTTGTCCCTCATAAACTGGCTCCTCCTCTGAGTCTACTTCATATGCTGCCTCTTCATCATGTTCCTTTTCCCCCTCATGCTCCTCTTCTTCAAAATTGCCCTTGGCATAATCAGCATCAATCTCTTGGATGTCCCTTAATGTCATGACTCTATTATTAGGGCAATCCTTCAATATGTGTCCATAGCCTTTACACTTGAAGCATATGCGCCTCTCTTCAGTGGCTAAAGGTGTAGAAGACTTCCATTTATCCCCCTTAAACTTGTCGAATCTAGTAGGGGTAGTGGAGCTACTTCCTTCCTCTCTCTTGGCGCCACTTTGCTTATCTCCTTACTTCACAAAAGGCTTAAAGGTGGAGGCTTTCTTGGCCTTAACATACTTCTCAGCCCTCATGGCCACTTGTACCACCTCTTCAAAACTCCAATAGGGTTGTAGGTCAACCTTCTTGGCTAGCTTCTTGTCCAAACCAGCAATGAAACGAGCAATTTTATGCTCGGCCTTCTCATCCACATCACATAGCATGTTTATTCTCTCAAACTCCACCACATATTCCTCCACACTTAGAGAATGTTGTTGCAAAACTTGAAGCTTTCTAAACATATCTTGTGTGAAATCAGAAGGGAGGAAACGCTTCTTCATTCTAGTCTTTAGCTTCTCCCATGAACGTAGGCTAGGTTTACCATCCTTGCACCTCTTGTTCCTCAAATTTTCGTACCATAGGCTAACATAACCTATAAGCTTTAGGATAGCTACCTTAAACCTCTTAGCATCATCATAGTCTTTATATGATGTATTTAATCTTCTAAGATCAAATAACAAGTGCGGAAGTTGTGTAATCAAAGTAGTTATGTTCGAACAATTAAAGAAACACGAACTAGGATAGTACTTAGTTTATTCAATGATTCAGGCACAGCCACCACAAGGAATAAAACTAAGGGTTTTGAATGTATAAAGGCAAAGCCACTAACACTCAAGAGGATTGGTATAAAAACTCAAAGTTTAAACTCACGCCAATATTATTAAAATTCTCTATTAAATTTCGAGCTACATACACCTTATTTATACTAGTTTAACATACTAATCCTTATAGGAAACATAAATAAAACCCTAATAGGCTTAGGACAAGTCCCTAAGTCCTATACTCTCTAGACTCCTTGAATCATGTAAAATCTATCGTTTTAAGAACGTAGGCAAAAGCATGATTCCTAAGACAAGTAGAACTAGGAAAGCAATAAAGATATGAGTTCTAACAGAACTAGAACTCTCATGACATGTGCCATGTCACACGCCACCTAGGTTGGTTAGCAAGCATGCCTTTGTAGTCATCCCCATGATGAGTCCTCCATGTACATCAACTGAGCCAAGGTCTATTGACACATTCTTGTTTACAAGAGCTAGTAAACTTGCATCTACTACTTCTGTATCATGCATTTATAGTCCACTTTTAAGATTTACTATTCTTGCTATTTTGCGTATATATATATTTTGGCTTTGCATTCTGATTATATCTAATTGGTGTTATTGACAAACTTCTTTGAACTCTATAATTGCAAGCTGATTCTAACATACTAAGTAGTTGCTAATAGTTTAGAAAAGCAGAATAAAAGTATTGAACTACAAAGGCGCTAACCAAATCAAAGCAAAAACAGTAATACTACATTATCAAATTACTTTTACGAGCAATATAACAGCAATAAAAGCCCATATAAAGCTTCTAAAAACTACAAATAGGTAATCCCTAATCAGCACAAACTGCAGCCAAAGTAGCACCAAATTGCAACCCTCTAGCAATTAAAAATCAGCCCTAAAGTAGCTTTATTTTAGATCTGAATTGCAGCCAAACAAAAGAACTCAACAGCCCTTGTAGCAACCTTATATATGTTCAGAAGAACCACCAAACAGCACACCAAAAATCACCCAAAGTTCTCAAAATGCTTAAAGTTATGTCTTACTAGCCAATATAAGTCAGTCTTTTAAGAATCAATTAAGTAAGCTTATAGATGGTATTAGAGTGGATAAATAATAAATCTTAAACATAAACAGCACCTGATACATAGATGGGATTCAAGAAAGGTACAGGACTATGCGCTGATAGAATTTCGTCACATGGCTTAAAATGCAATTTCCTTGCTATGCAATTTTAGATCTGCTAAACCATAAATTGAAGACAAAAAAATTAAAACATTAGAAACTAAAATATTATGGAAAAAAGGAATTCAAACATAGTGGAATTAGCTCACGAACTCGACTTGAAATTTTAAAAACTAAAAAAAAGGAAAAAACGAATTTATAAAAAGAAGATAAAAGAGGGTAAAATTATGGTTCGAATTAAATTTGGGATATTTTTTGAGAAGAAACCCACAAAATATCAAGACTCACATCACATTTTAGATAAATTTCAACCAAGGAAACTCCAGCTTAGGAATGTCGAATTTCATGAAACTCATACCCTACTTAGCTATAACAATTAGCATAATTAGATCGTTTAATAATTCAAACCAACAAGCATAAATCGGACATGAAAATTTCAAGCTTAATTGAATCATAATCCGAATATAATATTACAAAATACATATTCAAAATTCTAAAACCGAAATCCTAAAAAAGTAGACAAACATTCACATACAAAAATGGAGGAAAGTGGGAAATACATAACTTGAAGCTTTGTTCTCGTTCTTGAATCTTGAAGTATCGTCTTGTCTAGCCTTCATCTTCAACACCTAACAAAACAAAAGGTTGCCAATTAGAACACTAATCGACCAAATGCAGAAAAATGAAGTGAAAATCAAGTTAGAAAATAGAGAGAATTTCGATTTGCTGCTAAATCAAGCCGTCATCTTCGTTCGGAGTGAGAGGGAAAGTGAAGAGGGGTGACGACTGAGGAGAAGATGAGAAGTTATTAGGGTTTGAGGGGGGTAAAAAATAGGGGTTTCTATAATAGAGCTTGGTTTGGTCTTCTAGGGTGTTTTCATCTGTTGGATGAAAGATTGAAGAACTGAGATTTGCTCTTATGAATTTAGGGTTAATTTTTTATTTTATTTTTAGAAGAGTAAATGATAAATGAAGGGCTTAGATTTGGTCTTTCTTTAATAAAGGATTGAGATTTGCTCATTCAAGTAGGAGTCCATCACTAACTCTTTTTAACCAATGAGCATTGAGTTAGACCAAGCACATGGATTGCAATTTTGATTAATGGTTGGATTTTGTCCATTTTGATATTCTCACAAATCAATGGCTATAAACTAATTCTGTCATTTTGATTAAATCGATACTATTTTTATTTGTGAATTCTAAGTTAATCATTCTAGTATTATTGGTTTTTTTTTAACTTTAAAAATTAGTTTATTAACTTATTATTATTATTTTTGACAGGATTATTGACTTATTATTAGGAATTAATATAAATTATAAACTTTAAAATTCAATTAGTTATTAGTATTATTAATTTTAATGAACTTAGTTCATGTCCTAATCCTAAATCATAGGCCTACTATTGTTATAATATTTAATCATTTTTTGATAATGTAATTCTTGAATGGATTATGTGGGTCACTAAGTAGATTAAATTGGTCACTAAAAAGATTAAACTACACATTATATTATAAAAGGTGATGTGTTCTCTTCGTAATACTAAGCTTGTGGACGTTGCCTAATATGAAATTAAAAGTAGGTGGTCTCATACAAGACCAACTCAGTAGATTAGTGATTACTCGCTTACATTATTGACTTTGATCATTGTATACTCGTATAGTTTTGTGTTTATCAACTTTGATCATCATCGACTCCAATTCATCATTATCAATCATCATCACCTTTAATCTTTGACCACTTATGAACTATACTTCTTGTTCTTGAAATATTACTTATACAACTGTTACTAGCTCAATTAAATGTTTTAATTATATTCATTTATGTGAACTACAGTATAACAATATACTTATATTGATGTGTTATTGTATCAATGAGGTGTAAGCCATAGGTTTTTTTGATCGATACTTACAGGCTTTGTATCAATATCTTGTTAATAAGCAATAAGGTTTAGTCAATTAAGATCTTATTAATATGCAAAATGATACAATAATTTAACAAACCTCCCTATTATTGTTGTTGTTGTTGTTAGCCTAGAGACGATTAACTTATATGGAGCATTGTTATGTTGAACCAATCTACTGAGTTATACTGTTCTACATCTATTGCAACTGAATTAGATGTTTTTCGATTCCGAAATGAATTCAACTTGAAGTGATTAACTTAAGTAAATATTGTTATTATCTTGAATTAAACTTAGGATACTGTTGAAGTAGTTGTTTTGAGTTTCAATATGAAGTCAACTTAGAGACAATGAACTTAAATGGAGTACTTTTGTATTGAACCAATCTATTGAGTTACATTATTCTATATTTGTTGCACTGAATGAGATGTTATCGGTTCAAATGAATGCAACTTAAAGATGATTAACTTAAGTAGAGTACTAATTATCTTGAATTAGTTTATCGAATTCATTAATACACTCATTCCACTAACAACATGTTTTAATGTAAGTAAATGTTCTGAGTTTCAATTACTTTACCAACTCTTTGTAAACATTAGGCTCTCCAAGAGTCCAAGTCCGCCCGAAAGACGACTACACCCAAATAAACTCCATCAAAGTTATTCTGAAAGGAAGCTTAAGGCCTTAAGTCAACCCAATCGCACCCGATTTTGCCTTGTTCTAAGAGACGATTCATTCCGACTCAAGTTATTTCGAGTCCCGATTTGTTCCGACCCAAGTTAATACGCCGCCGGTTTAAGGCTTCAGCCGCCCAAGTCCTATTTAGAGTCGATTTCTTCCGACCCAAGTCATTTCGACAACCGATTTATTCCGACCCAAGTTATTCTGAAACCCGATTTATCCCGACCCAAGTCATTTCGATACCGATTTCTTCCGATCCAAGTCATTTCGAAAGCCAATTTATTCCGACCCAAGTCATTCCGAAAGCCGATTTCTTCCGACCCAAGTCATTTCGAAATCCGATTTCTTCCGACCCAAGTCATTTCGAAAGTTGATTTCTTCCAACCCAAGTTATTCCGAAAGCTAATTTGGGTCGACTTCACCTTATTCCATTCCGACCCAAATTCACCCAACCCAGATACCGGTCGATCCAGTCTCAGCCGACCCAGTTCCGAGATCCCCTCACCTAGTTGAACCCGACCCAAGTTCACCCGACCCACCCAGTTCCGACCCATGACACACTCTCACCCAGATTATTCCGACCCAAATCATTCCGATCCAGCTTCGGTCAATCCAAACCCAGCCAGTGACCCAGATTGACGCCTCTACTTGAATGTATCCTCTCAAAATAATGTACATTGCACTTGATTTTGTGCTCCAGATTTTCATGGTACTTTTCATACAAACTCCTGAAATTTTTTAAAAACTTGTCAAGCCTTCACAGATAGAACAATTAAGAAAAGAAGTGACTGATAAGTGGATACAGTCAAGTGCAAAAAGATTCGAACATCATAGTAGGATCAGAAGTAATAATGAACCAAGACAACTCATAACTCAACTCTAAACCTTCATGAGTCAAGGTCACAACTCAACTTACCAATTCATCTTAGATACTCATAAGATTGAGTAATAACCTTATTAGCAACAAAAGCAGCATCAGAATCTTACCAGATTACACCCCCTTGAGTCTTGATAACGACAATAAAGTAAAGAAACACTGCAAGACAACCAATCTATCAGACTTGACAATACATTATATACAGAAATGGTCAAACTAAACTAAGAGTACCAATGTATTAGACTTAGACAATATATTATAGACATGACCTATCATCAGAATCAAACTGTGACATATGATAACTTATCTTGACCCCAGTACCAAAGACTCTTAATCATTTATCCCACTAAGTTAGTGAGTCACAAGATTTCTCAATCCACACTTTCTCTATATTGTCTTTTTTGTAAGAGATCTCTCAAGCCACAAGCATAGCAGTCATGCTTCTTAACATGCACCTTCTCTAAATCTATCTCTATTATATAAGCCAAGGGAGGAGGTGTGGTGTCCTCTTTTGAAGTGACTAAAATACCCTTAATGATCTAATTAATAGAATGAAAAAAATTACAAAAACAAATCATTTAAAAATTCTCATCCCAACTTGCCATTCAAAACAAGTTTAAAATGGTATATGCATCAAATACTTTAATCAAAAATTAAATGGACAAAATATTTATACCTTAAAGATGGCATACATAACGTGCACATGAAAAGTCTGAACATTCACTACCTTTGATACTCTTTAATTCAGTTAAACCAACTCATTATTTTTGTTCATTCTGTTCAATATTCATTCACAAAAAATTAATGTTAACAATCACTCACAACCTTTTTATTTTTTTACATTAGCGAATTAATATATCTAAATTCATCTAACTGTTGAATTTTTCACATTTAAGTTTAATCATAAATAAAGTACGAATGGAGTATCTAATAGAATAACAAATTTTGAAATTAACGCACGCATCGCGTGCATATGAAGGCTAGTAAAATCATATGTTAACTCCTTGCTCCCAGCCTGAAAATACTTCATGAACCAAATTGTAGCAAGAGATGTTATGCCCCCATTATGAGCCAGAAGAAGTGAAGATTATAGTGAAGGCAAGTCCAGTTAAATCTTCTACATCATAAGAAAATGGTTTACATGCCTCATCCTATACCATTAAGAATCCAACAAGTGCTAGTGTCTCAACTATCAATTGTCGTACCTAGCAAATTGCTAGTAACTTTGATGAAAGGGTTTTAACTTACTCAGATGATGGGAGGGGGAATTGTTCTGATCATGAAATAAAAGTATTCATCTAAATGTATAGAAGTTATGATTAGATATCAAGAGTGAGGAGAACAGGCAAGCAGGAGCTAACTAAATAGAATTTTAAAAGTCATCAACATATATTATACATATACCTATGTTACTCGGACTCTTCAATTCGCCTTATGTACCCGCATCAGACCATTAACAGTCCAGCGTGGATATGGACACTTTGAACACTCCAGTGGGTTAAATCATGGAAGATATTCATATAATAGCCAAGTCCAAAACATGAATACATACTCAAGTCCAACATGAGTACCCGAGTCCGAGCACCATACGTCAGGGGCGGATCCAGCGTGGGTTCAGTGGGTTCAACTGAACCCACGTGGATCCGTGAGAAAAACTGAATTTTACCGGAAAGAGAAAACGAGGTTATATATTTAGGCGCTGAATAATATTCACTATGTATGGTGTGGTTCAGTGGTGACGATGTCCGCGTGAAATCATGACCCATGTCTTGGGTATGCTTGATCGCGGGATCAAATCCCAGCACAAGCATGTTTTTTTTTCCTTTCTTTTTCTCTCTTTGTTTTTTTTTTTACTTTGTTAGCATGTTTTTTTTCCCTTTCTTTTTCTCTCTCTTTGTTTTTTTATTACTTTGTTAGCATGTTTTTTTCCCCTTTCTTTTTCTCTCTCTTTGTTTTTTTATTACTTTGTTGGTTCTATTTTCCCAATATTTTCTAATCCTCCAACTTTCCTTCTTTAGAAATTTTCCCCATCCACCTACTACTAGTACATTAACTACTATGAAGGCTTTAAGACTAGTATTAAACTGAAAGTTAGGGATTAAATCATGTATACCAAATTTATTATTCTTGTTGTATATGGATCACATATAGTAAAACAATCTAAGTGAGAGCGTCACGTGGCGTCGTTCCTTGGTTAAGAACACCTTTGAATATATTAGTATAGATAGAAAATGAACTCGTCTAATTTCACCTTTTATCGAATTTCCTTGCTTAAGCAATCAATTATCAATAACATTTATTTATTTGCCAAACTATATTATAAAGACTTTATTATTGTTGAATGATTAATTATTTATTTTAGATTTTATTTTTTTGTTGATTGTTAGTACTATTTTTTTTCTTCGTTTCACGAGTGAGAGTTTTCAGAGTTTATAACACTTGTTTACCTAAAGACAACTTATCAAAATTTATCAATATAAGTTCAAACAAACAGAGTTTTAAATTCATTGGTTGATTATGAAGATTAATATATGTAGTGAGATTATGTCCTTTTCAATACTTAATTTTAAATTATAATAGTTGCAAATACATATTTTTTCATCTCATTGAAAGATTAAAATTGAAAAATAATGTCGACTCAGAATACAATCAACCAGTATAAGTGTCTTTAGCGCTTTTGAATATAAGTATTAAAAATAAAATTTCGCCGCACGCTTCGCATGCAAGTACGACCGGTTTTGGCTCTATGTTTGAACAAGTTCGAACCCACGTGGTCCAATTTCTGAATCCGCCACTGCCATACGTACACATAAATTTTTATGCATTGGGATAACCAATCAATTCAAGTTTGCCACTGACTTTCCATGCACACACTTGAAAATTTACCAAAGGAAGGAAAGGGATAACATACGCAAATAAGCAATCAAAGTTGATCACTGGTAGATGTTTGGCAACTCTATTAGCTGTCGGAAACAAGCAAAAGAAGGAACATGACAGCAGAGCGGCAATAAGCTCCTATACAGAAATATGCAAACTTGCTGTTAGAGGACCTCTTCACATTACATATACGAGTGAGATCTGAAAGTGAAAACAAAAAACAACGCTGTACAGGTGCTAAATTAAATAGACATTTAGAAGTGGGAACAGAATACTACCTTGTATAAGTGTGAAGCGTCCAATGCAAACAATTATCCACGATTATAATATCATTTTTTGTCATACTTGGGACTGAACAATTACCATCACATTGCCTAATTTTTGCCAAGAAACCAACATCTACTGCATGACACTCCACTGGGAGAACATGAATTTCTCAAATTTATCCCTAGCACATTCCCTATTCTACTTGGTAGATTCATTTTCCCATCATGAACAAATTTCACAATTGATGAATGATGACTGACAACTATGATATGATAGAATAATAATATTATGTAGTATTCTAGTTCTGTTAGAATTCTATGTAATTTAGGGTTTTATTTAAGTAAATGTTTAAATGATAAAGGAATCCTATTATGAGTAGGAGTCTAATTCCTTATCATTGAGTCTTAATACTTAGTTTTTGTTTTGCATTAGGCGTGTGATTAAGTAGTAATTATCTTAGGTTTAGGCGTGTGCTTAAGTTATCTTTATTAGGAAGATATCTTTTATCTTTAGGCTTTCCTAGTTCTAGTAGGTTTAGGAAAATCTTGTAATATAAAAAGGATTTTCGGCCATTTGAATAAAGTAGAGAAGTTTTTGAGTTTAACCTATTCCTTGTGGAATTAAAGTTTTAGGAGTGAATCCAAGTTTAAGCAGTGAATGCAAATCCAGTTATTATCACCCTTGGTTAGGAGTTGATAGTTTCATATCATTGAACTTCTTGTGCGTGAGGCATAGGATTTTCGAACTAACTTCTTGAAGTAACATTCAAGATTCATTAAAGAAAACACAAAAAAACTAATCTTTTCATTCAAGAACCTAAGTATAGCCTTCAATTTCACATAAATTGGTGTGGCTGCTGGGATCATAAAGGTGTTTCATTGAAATTGGAAGGTTATAACTCGTGCAAGAAGAAAACCTCCCGTAACAGCCAGTTTTTGAGGTAACTTCGAAAGACTCGTTCTCCCACCTCCGAGCGAATTTTTTGGTAATTCTTGATACTAAATTGGACTACTATTTGTCTAGTTTTCTATCCTAAAATTTCGTAAGGTTTCTAGTTGATTTGATACATATTCGAGACTGATCTTTCGAATTGGTCAGAAATCGGGTTAATCTGGCACAGTGTTGGGAGAATTAAAACTGCAAACTATTGGCTTGGAATTTTGTGATGAAATTTTGGTCGAGTGTTGCAAACACATAGGGCTACCGAGATAAAAAATTTCATAAATTTTCGAGGTGTTTTGATTGCGTTTTCGGGTACATATTTCAGATGTATTTTCTGGGCAGTTTTTTGTCAGTTTGAGAATTATGGACATGAATGTCTCGACTGAGTTCTTAGAGGCTTATAAACGAATTGAAAAGGCTAAGAAAGATATTTATGATATTTTGCATCCCCTAGATACATGGATTCATTGTTTGAAGTGTCAAGGTCTTGGTCACAAAGAATATCAATGCCCTAATGAAGATTAAGTTTCTAAGGAAGAACATGCATTGTTCTTTGCACCCGTGATTGAAGAGGGTAAGTTATCTTTGGATAGTTTCGTTTCTATAGTTCCCTCGTCGGATCAAGCTACCGTCCATCATGAATCTTTTGAATTGTCCCACTCCCCAAGATCCATCCTTTGACATTCAAGACGACTTAAAGATTGCATCTTTGGCTTGTACCACCACCAAAGGTCCGATCTTTGCTGCCCCATGTATGACTAAAGCTCCAAGGAAGCGTTGGGTACCACCATATGACGCTACTCCTATTGATTTTTGTTGTCCGGCGGTAATTCTTGGCAACACACGTCCAATAGAGTTGTGTATTCTACTGCTGTTTTTCATCCGTGAACTTAAATTAATGGATCATGGATTTCGTGCGTGGATGATTGGTTGGCTACGACAAAACTTGAGACAAGTTTTTTTCTACAAGGGGAGTATGATATGATAGAATAATAATATTATGTAGTATTCTAGTTCTGTTAGAATTCTATGTAATTTAGGGTTTTATTTAAGTAAATGTTTAAATGATAAAGGAATCCTATTATGAGTAGGAGTCTAATTCCTTATCATTGAGTCTTAATACTTAGTTTTTGTCTTGCATTAGGCGTGTGATTAAGTAGTAATTATCTTAGGTTTAGGCGTGTGCTTAAGTTATCTTTATTAGGAAGATATCTTTTATCTTTAGGCTTTCCTAGTTCTAGTAGGTTTAGGAAAATCTTGTAATATAAAAAGGATTTTCGGCCATTTGAATAAAGTAGAGAAGTTTTTGAGTTTAACCTATTCCTTGTGGAATTAAAGTTTTAGGAGTGAATCCAAGTTTAAGCAGTGAATGCAAATCCGGTTATTATCACCCTTGGTTAGGAGTTGATAGTTTCATATCATTGAACTTCTTGTGTGTGAGGCATAGGATTTTCGAACTAACTTCTTGAAGTAACATTCAAGATTCATTAAAGAAAACACAAAAAACTAATCTTTTCATTCAAGAACCTAAATATAGCCTTCAATTTCACATTTTAAACAGATACCATCTACTCAAATCTGCTTACCTATATGGCCAATACATTTCTTTTTGCCATGATTAGCATGAACATGAAAGTCAACTATATATAACTCAAGGAAAATAGCATGCCTTCATGATTTTCTCAGCAAAGAGAGGATATGTGCTGGAGAGAATAAAATTCATATTAGATCTTCACATACAATTTACATGTAAATCTCTCAAAATGGAAGAAGTAATTAAGCTTGCCAATTATGCATCATAGTACTTAAGTCTTAACCTCAAAGATGTGAGACATTCTGGACGTAGTGGCACAAAAAGAACCATAAAGAGCACTTGGTCAAAGGCTTAGCAAGATATTTATGGACTATTATTTCGAATTTAGCCTGTCCTCTCTAACTACAAACCTCGATGATGGAAAAGAAAGTCAATACTACGACTTTCTTGTCTTTTATTAATTTCTTCCTCCTCAAAATTAAAAAAGTTATTCTTCACAAATTATAAGAAAACACTATGATTTTTATCATCTCTACCATGATAACAACACAATTATCCCAATAGAGAACCTTTTACATTCTAACCAACATAGGCATGTCAAAGAAACCTGCATGAGACAAGCTCAACAGAGCCATGTTTAAATTGCAATGAGAACAGAGAATATCTAATAACACATTGATTTCAAGGAAAGATGTTAATAACATCTCAGCAACTATGTTATCTGGACTCATATACCCATGTCTGACACGTGTACGTGTCCAAGTGTCTGACTCTGCTATTCTGTAAAAAAAAAAAATCAATGACTTTGGCCCAAAATGAAGTGTACGTGTCCATGTCCGTCTGTCCGAGTGTCAAGGATCACTAACAACTAGCTGATCCACTGTCATAACTGACAACAGTACGAGGTCAAACCTATTGCGATTGGCTTGAATAGTCAAGTAGAGCATTTGAAAAGAAAACAAAGATCTAATTTTGTAGGAGCGATGCTTTAGCATAAAAAATTAGAACCGTTTTTACTTTTTACGATTATAAAATAATCGTAGATACCTGACTGAGGAAAACAATGCCTGGTTGTTGTGGTTCCAACAAGCGAAGACCAGTATCAACCCCAACCATGATTAAGTCTGCATATTGATAATGAGATTCTAGAAGAGCGGGAAACCTCAGAACAAATTAGCCATCAGTGGAACAACTTCCCCAAACCATTTCGCTGCTTCAGCCCTAGACAAAAACTGCATACAACAACCTTAGCTAAGATTTAGGCCAACCCTTTATAGATACTTTACTTGTCTCACACGTAGCACCATAGATTACTCAAAGACAATTTCTGTCCAAAAATAGTAACAACTGGATTATTTATTCAGTCCCTAAATAAATTAAGCATTTGGTTCTCTACATTAACACTTAACAGTCTTACGTTTGCCTTT
This sequence comes from Beta vulgaris subsp. vulgaris, assembly GCF_026745355.1. NCBI lineage: Eukaryota > Viridiplantae > Streptophyta > Magnoliopsida > Caryophyllales > Amaranthaceae > Beta > Beta vulgaris. Next base: position 25,134,223 of record NC_079205.1, on the reverse strand, counting down.
ACCACATATACACAAAGAAGCACCACAAGTAAGCAAGCATTTTAAAATAACATGTGACATACAGATATCTAAACATTTCCCAGATAACCCTCTAGCACAATTATTAATTTTCAAACAACTGAAAATGTGAAATGTCATTCAATTTCCCTTCACAGTGTAAGTGTAAAGGCCTTAAAACCCACAACTGGCGGTCTACAATTTTTACAACTTGCAGCTCAAAACTACAATGATCCTCATCTAACAGAACCAACCAAAATCGCTATTATATATGGCAACACATGAGGGACACCAAAAAATAGAAAAAAAAAAGGAAGCCAACTACCGGCTTTAACCAAACAAAAAAAACAAGATCACCATATCTCTATCATTGTTATATACGAAGAATTTTATATGCTTTTGCACGTCTCGCGTACATAGAAGACTAGTAGTATAATTGTGAAATCAATAGGAAAAAAACCACCTCTTAGAATATTTTTGAGGCCTTTGGCAAGAGCGTAATATTCAAATCTTCTTAGTTTAATTTTGGTATTCGTAATCATAATATACTACTACTAAGGCTATGTTCAGTTCACCTTATTTTTGCTTATTTCAGATCTAATCAGATCAGATCAGAAAAAATAAGTTCAGATCAGATCAGATCAGAAAAAATAAGTTCAGATCAGATCAGATCAGATCAGATCAGACCAGATCAGATCAGATCAGTTCAGATCATATCATGCTTATATTTAAAAACTTATTATTATTAAATATCTTTCACTACATATTAATAAAAATTATAATAATTGAATATTAATAAAGTACTCATTGAGACGAATCAAACAAGACCCCACATGACTATATTTTTTCTTATATATTGAGAAAAATCTAAAAGATTATCTCTAATTGTGAATAGTATCAAGATTCTAAGTGATAAAGATAAAAAAAATACAAGGGGGTATTATTATTTACTAGTACATTTGTTCAAAAGAATTATTATTGTTGTTGTTGTTGTTGTATTTATTAATTATTAATATTGGTAATTATTATTAATCTTGTTGTTACCATTATAAATGTCATTGTTATTATTTATTAAGTTATTTTGTTGTTATTAAATAATAGAAAATTAAAAGTCCGTGTTAAGAACATAAGATTGACGCAAAAATAAGATATGATATCTCAAATTCATGACAACAAAACTACTAAGTTCGGACTACATTTCAAAATAAGCTAAGTGTGAGATACAAATTATAAATTTAGATTCGGTATACCTCTTCCTATCGAATTCCAAATCTCTCTAGCTATTTGAAGTTGCACGATATTTATTTATTTATTGCTCAAGTCATAGTTGTTTGTATATCTTGTTCTATTTTATATGGAAAAAAAAGAGTTCAGTTTGCCGACTTCTCAAGTGTGAAACTTTTTTTTAAGGGAAAGTGTGAAACATTGTTAATCTCTTATAATAAAATAATGACTTGAGTTATATAATTATTTTTAGTAATAATAATAATTATGATTATAATTATTATTGTTGTTCTTATAATAATGATAATAATAATTATTATTATTAATAAAAGTTGTGTAGAAGTTGTAACAGAAATAAAATGATAATAATAGTAACACTATAAAGAAGATCTTATAATGTATTGCATAATAATGATTTACAAAGTAATAATATAATAGTAATAATATATTTTATAAAAGATAAGATCTTGTTGAAAAAATAAGTTCAGATCAGATAAGTTCAGATCAGATCAGATCAGATCAGATCAGATCAGATCAGATCAGATCAGATCAGATCAGAAAATATAAGTTCAGATCAGATCAGATCAGAAAAAATAAGTTCAGATCAGATCAGATCAGATCAGATAAGTTCAGATCAGAAAATTTCAGGTGAACTGAACATAGCCTAAGGCTATGTTCAGTTCACCTTATTTTTGCTTATTTCAGATCTAATCAGATCAGATCAGATCAGATCAGAAAAAATAAGTTCAGATCAGATCAGATCAGAAAAAATAAGTTCAGATCAGATCAGATCAGATCAGATCAGATCAGATCAGATCAGATCAGACCAGATCAGATCAGATCAGATCAGATCAGATCAGTTCAGATCATATCATGCTTATATTTAAAAACTTATTATTATTAAATATCTTTCACTACATATTAATAGGGATGACAGTGGGGCGGGTCAAGTAGGAGACCCGCCTCATCCCCGCCCAATTGGGGCGGGGATGGGTCTAAGTTTGGCGGGGATGGGGCGGGGATGGGGATTAAAATTGTACCCGCAATGGGTGGTGGAGCGGTGTGGATTTTATGTTATACCCGCCCCATCCCCGCCCGCCCCGCCCCGCCCCGCCCCAACCCCTCCCGCCCCTCCCCACCCCCACCCGCCCCGCCCCACCCCGCCTTCTCCACCCCCGCCCCGCATATTTATTATTAAAATTCTATTTATATACATATATTACTAACGTATTTGAAGACACTTTTGAAATGTAATAAAACATTTGCCTTTGTTAATGTATTTTAACTTTTCTTTTACTATATTATATTGTGATTTTGTGAAGTAGACAACTATATGGGCTTATGGTAGATTTTTTGGTGGATTTTTGCGGGATGAAAGTGGGTAAGACGCGGGTACGACGCGGGTGCGGAGGTGGGGCGGGGGTGGGTCTAGAATTCCCCCCCGCAATGGGTGGTGGGGCGGGGATGGGGATGGAATCTTTCCCCGCAATGGGTGGTGGGGCGGGGATGGGGGTGAGAATTTAATGCGGGTGCGGGTGTGGGGGTACCATCCTCCGCACCCGCCCCGCGCAATTGCCATCCCTACATATTAATAAAAATTATAATAATTGAATATTAATAAAGTACTCATTGAGACGAATCAAACAAGACCCCACATGACTATATTTTTTCTTATATATTGAGAAAAATCTAAAAGATTATCTCTTATTGTGAATAGTGTCAAGATTCTAAGTGACAAAGATAAAAAAAATACAAAGGGGTATTATTATTTACTAGTACATTTGTTCAAAAGAATTATTATTATTGTTGTTGTTGTACTTATTAATTATTAATATTGGTAATTATTATTAATCTTTTGTTACCATTATAAATGTCATTGTTATTATTATTTAAGTTATTTTGTTGTTATTAAATAATAGAAAATTAAAAGCCACGTGTTAAGAACATAAGATTGACGCAAAAATAAGAAATATATAAAATATGATATCTCAAATTCATGATAACGAAACTACTATGTTCGGATTACATTTCAAAATAAGCTAAGTGTGAGATACAAATTATAAATTTAGATTCGGTATACCTCTTCCTACCGAATTTCAAATCTCTCTAGCTATTTGAAGTTGCACGATATTTATTTATTTTTTGCTCAAGTCATAGTTGTTTGTATATCTTGTTCTATTTTATATGGAAAAAAAAAGTTCAGTTTGCCGACTTCTCAAGTGTGAAACTTTTTTTTAAGGGAAAGTGTGAAACATTGTATAAGTGCTCTTATAAAATAATGACTTGAGTTATATAATTATTTTTAGTAATAATAATAATTATGATTATAATTATTATTGTTGTTCTTATAATAATGATAATAATAATAATTATTATTAATAATAAAAGTTGTATAAAAGTTGTAATAGAAATAAAATGATAATAATAGTAACACTATAAAGAATATCTTATAATGTATTGCATAATAATGATTTACAAAGTAATAATATAATAGTAATAATATATTTTATAAAAGATAAGATCTTGTTGAAAAAATAAGTTCAGATCAGATCAGATCAGATCAGATCAGAAAAAATAAGTTCAGATCAGATCAGATCAGAAAAAATAAGTTCAGATCAGATCAGATCAGAAAAAATAAGTTCAGATCAGATCAGATCAGATAAGTTCAGATCAGAAAATTTCAGGTGAACTGAACATAGCCTAAATGTCTCAAAAACTGTAAAATTTCAGTCATAAAATATCATATTCTTCCTGACAACACTAGTACTAAAATTCTTATTGAATGTCACAAGAAACTCCTAAATCGGAACTGTCCTTTACATTTTTTAGTTCAGACAATTTTTGGTGGTAAATTCAGCAAAAACGATAGTAAACTTATTACAAAAGGTAGTATATTAATATTGAAAAAAATGGAGTATTTAAAAACTCAACATATGACATGATTATAGGTATATATACTACTTTATTGATTTAAGTATACTACATTTCACTAGATATACTGCTATTCTTGATAATCTGAACAAGAAAAATATAGAACAATTCTGATTTGGGTAAAGCATTGTATCTCACATATATACTTTCTCCCAAATAAATTCAAAAATATCCCCTCTACCTATAAAAAAAACCCTGATCAATTGAAGCATCATAAACACATATGCATGTCAATACAACATTCAACAACAAAAAACGATCAAATTAAGAAAATTTCACAGAAACAAAAAGAGCAATGACACCAGTAGGTAAACTAACTTACATTAAATTCGTGCTTAAAAATTGCTCAAACTTCCACCAAAAATCATAAAAACAATTCACCTCATCGAAGAAGAGGGCGTATCCGTCGGCGGCGGAGTTAGCGAAGGGATGAGAGGAGAGAGAAAGAGAGTTTCTGAGATCAGAAATGGCGAGAAAGAGGACTTCTCCTGAGGCGACTCGGCTGTGACTCGGTCCTTTAGAGAGCGATTTTAGAGCTTCGATTACTTGGTTTGGCCATGAAAGAGTGCATGAATTTAGTTTCAGAGGGAGATATGGAAGAATTGATCTCAAATCTTCTCGATTTTCCATTGTTTTGTCGATTGAATTCTTCAGTCCCCCTTTTTCAGCTTTACTTCTGTAACGGTACCACTACTATATGAATTCGGTTGTAAACAGAATTCTAAACGTGGCCGGCAATTTTCCTCGACGCACCACAATGTGGCTGGTTCGGCGGGAGTAGCTGTTGTATACTTTCAATAATTATTAACTAGTATTTAGGCCCGGAGTCCAGGGTTTTATCTGTACTATAATTTAGGAGTAGTTTTTTTTTTTTTTTTTTTGAGGGGAATAATTTAGGAGTAGTTAAATAAGTCATCTTATACTTATTTAAAAAAGTTATCTCATTTATTATATGGATTTCAAAAGTTTTTCCATCCATGTATCATCATTAATTTTAATTGAAAAAACAATAATGATATGGTGTAGTAATGGTTGAATCTCTTTCTTTCATACTTGAGGTTGTGGGTTCAAATCTTCACGTCAATAATCCTTTAATTTTTTTACTGTGGATAAAATGTTATTGAATGAGGGATGGTGACAAGTGGCACATATATGTTCTTAGGAACGCCTTTTAATATATTAGTAAGTATAGATGGTTATTGTAGTTGTTGACTTCTTTTAACTTGTTGTTAGTTTAAGTGATGAGACTGTTATGATCATAAGTCTCCATTTTCCCTAAAGATGCACTAGTAGAAAAAGGACGATTTGCGCCCCCCCAAGTACGTCACACTACAAGGGGAACGACGCAAAAACCAAATTTGCGTGGTATGCGTACTAGAGTGCGACGCAAAACAACAATGCACAAACACCAGATACGAGCGATGTGCGTCAGACCCTTATGACGTGCGACGCATATGGTCCATATGCGTCGCATATCATGAGGGTATGACGCACATCGCTGCATCCTGGTGAAAAACATTGAAGCACTATCTGCGTTGCTCATATTGAGGGTGCGTTGCAAAAGGCTGATTTGCGTCGGACCCCTAGACCCATCCGACACATATCTCTTGGGCCACATATTATTTTCATCCAATAACGACATTATTTTCGAGCCCTAACATAAACTCAAAACACTGCACTCTCTCTTTCTCTCTCCTGCGACAAAACTCACCCTCGCTCACGCTCGTCGGTGCTCCCTCACTCTTGCCAACGACCTTCACTTCTCCGGCGAATTCTCAACCCCTCTCACTCGATTTTCATTGTTCTCAGATTGCACTCTCACTTGCTCTCTCTCTCATTCGCGGTCCTCACTCTCATTCTCGGTTGTCGCCCACTTCGTCGACGAAACCTTACGGTCGTGTCGCCGCACTCTTATTCTCCCACTTGCCGCACACTCATGCTCCAACACCGGCAATGTATGTAATTTGTTATGTTGTTTTTTAATTTTTTATGTATTAATTTACATTAATCATGCATTCTCTCACTTGGCCACTCATTTACATTGTACTTCAATTGCAGTTTGTCGGTTCACCAAGCTCATGTCGGAGTGCTTGTCTTCGCTGCTCCTTGAGAGCAGAGGTATGTATTATACCTTTTGTTATTTTCTGATTTATGTTAATTTGACCATTAGTTTGGATTTGTGGATTTGTTTTAATTGTCTCTATGATGTTGAATTATGACCAAACCTATATGGGGTGGGGGTCGGTGTAACAATCCAGATTTTTAAGAGTGTTTTAATTATCATTATTATCCAAAATTATATATAATAGATCTTCTTATCATATTTATGTTGGAATATGAAGTTTATATTTTAATTAACGTTATTTTAGTAGTTTATTATTCTTGATATTATATGTTAATTAAACAATACTTTAGAAGCGTTTAATCTACTAGTATATTTCTGAAAACGAGTTTGAATAACTTACAGTTCAATAGGATAATATCGTTATATGTTACTTTATCATAGTTACAAACATTTACAATACTAAGTTAGTAAGTTGTGTTGTAGGCATTTTAGATGTGAATAGAAAAGAAAACACGAAAATCATAAACACTACCCCTCTTGTTGTTTTAGTCGGTTAATAAACCAAAGCCACCCCCTCAATGTTGGTTCATTGAAAAACCCCAAACCAAAAGGTCGTCATCTTTCTCTCTTGTGTTTCATTTTGCCCAAACCTCAAACCCTCATCTCTCTATCTCCCTCGCATCTCTCTCTCGCACTTCGTGCCTCTCCCTTCTGGCTGGTTCTTCGCCAACGTCTTTCGCAACTCGCCGGAGCTTCTTCGTTTATCATCGCAAGCTAGCGGCGCTGCTCTATGATTTCTCTCTCTCCTTTGCTCGATTTGTTGTTGTTGGTGTTGTTGCGAATTGGCGGTTTTGCTGTCGTGGTTGTCTGCTCCTCCACCGCCACCGCTGTCGTGGGGTGCTGTCATTCTATTGTGACCTATCTTAAGGTGCCACACTCATCGTTTTTACCTGTGTTCTTATCTTTCATGTGAATTATGTTGAAGTTTAAAATGTTGAATGTTAATATATGTGTTTTGAATTTATAAATTGTTGTTTGTTAAGATTATTAATGACTAATTGATTTGTGTGTTACACTAGTGGAAAAATAAGGAAGGGTTGCGGTTAAAAAGGCCCTTAGGGCTGTGTTTTTTGACAGCAGCCCTTTCCATAGCAGCCCTTCAACATAAAGGAAGGGTTGCGGTTTTACACACAAACACAACCCTTTTGGTCTAAAAGGGCTGCGTTTTTGGACTAAAAACGCAACCCTTCTTCAAGTGAAGGGCTGCGTTTTTAGTTCAAAAACGCAACCCTGTCCAAAAACGCAGCCCTTCTTCAAGTGAAGGGCTGCGTTTTTAGTTCAAAAACGCAACCCTTTTAGACCAAAAAAAAATAAATAAAAAGAAATATATTTTTTTGCTTTTTTATGTCAAATTGACACAAAATCAATTCCAAACTGATAAAATTATAACAAAATCACAAACTGACATTTATATATAATAACAAAAACTACTTCATTATGAAGTTAACTTCTCATAATCAAATTTCTAAGTATTTTGAACCTCGAACCATCATATATTCAATAAAAATAATATTTTACAAATCTTAATTACAAAATATAAAAAAAATGAAAATAGAGCTAATAAGAAAAACTGAAATCTTATATGAAAAGGATAAAAGAAATAAATATACAAAAATACATTAGAGATACATAGAATTAATAAAAAATAAAAAAAAAAATGAGAAAATGGCATTAGATCTTGAAACCCTAACTTATGAAATGTTGGTGTGGACTGGCAACACGAACAATGGCCAACACGACGGCGCCGGTGGAGACGAACGAACGCCGGTGAAAACGAACGGACGCTGGTGGATACGAACGCCGGTGAAGACGAGGAGATGAAGAGAAGGGAGAGAGAGTAGATCTGGATGCGATACCTTTCGCTTGGCGTGGAATCTGGGTTTGCAGAAGAATAATAGCCGGTTAAAACGAACGCACTCCCAAAAAAGTTTGCAGATTAATAATGAAATTAATCGAGACTGTGCGACTTCGCTTGGCGTTCGTTCGCTTGGGTTTACTAGGTTCGCTTGACGACGACGGCAGAAGACCGGCGAAAGAGGAAGACTCAAATTTGCATCAAAACTATGAGGAGAGTTAACAGAGAAGATGAGAGGAGGGAGAGAGAAGCTAGGCGTGAAGATGAGAGGAGGGAGAAGATAGGGCGAAATGAGGAGAGAGAAATGAGGAGAGTGAAATGAGTTTGTGAGAAACCCTTAAAGTCCCAACAATTTTTTTAAATAAAGTTATTAAAAAAAAAAGCTGCCCATAAAGGGTTGCGTTTATTTAAAAAATGCATTCCTTTATTACCTAAAGGGCTGCATTTTTAAAAAATCGCAGCCCTCTAAGTAATAAAAGGCTGCGTTTTTTAAATAAACGCAGCCCTTTATTACTTAGAGGGCTGCAGTTTTTAAATAACTGCAGCCCTTCACTATTACGGTTGCGGTTAGCCCAAAAACCGCAATCCTTCATACAAGATGGGTTGCGTTTTAAAGAAAACGCAGCCCTTCTTTTTTTTTTCCTCTAGTGTTAGCAAGAAATGGATGCATGTATAACCTTTATATAATTAATCTTTCTTTGAGTAGTGGTATTTAATAATGCTAGGTGAGCATCTGGTTTTGTGTGCAAGATGTTCATATTTTAGTTATTGAATTTCATAGAGCATTTAATTAAGTTAAATTTTAGTTATCACCTTAAATCGTTTGAAAGTTTTCATTGAGTATTGTAATTCTCTAAGCGTATAATGTTATTCTTTGAGGAATTGGAACTTCGTTATGGGTTAAGATGGATAATATAAGTTGTTAGCCTAAGTTTTGGTGACAACTTTAGTCAAGAGTGGGTATATTAGTTCTTGTTTGATCATGATTGAAAAATTGAAACTGCGCCACATTTTTCCTTCCTTCAACTTTGAGTTGGTTGTTAGTTTGATATTATAGAAATTGTGGGCCTTAATTGTTAAAGTTTGATGATTGATAAATTAAATTACAATAAGTATTTGGTTTGTTAGATTTTGAGATATTATCTTGAATCAACTTGAAAGAATTGATTGATTATAGTATGTTCGGAGTGTAAAATGTCTACCTTGTGAGGAATTGGAAATTGGTGTTTGGATTATGATGGATAGATTGGGTAGTTAAACTGAATTTGGTATTAATTTAACTCTTTACTACTATGATAAATTGAATTCTATTACAAATTTCATGAGGATTTTGCTACACTAAAACTAAACCCTATATATGAAGCTTTGTTTAACTATGGGGTTATTGTGTAATATTATTGGTAATGATGGACTATGAGAAGTTACTTAGTCCTGATGAGATTTTGTGGTCCTTACTAAAAGCTCTCAACGAGTTTCTATGGAGAGATGTATTTTGTTAGTTCTAGAGTGTAAAAAGAATATTTTCAGAACTCATAAGTTATAAGTTCATTATGTATAGTACTGTAGAACATATTATTGTTGGATACCTTGACTTACTTAAAATAAGCATGAAAAGTCATAGAATTTATATTCATGTATCCCTGAATTAGAGTGATTGACTTTAGAATATTTACCTATTCGAATTGAGATGACACGTTGACTTAGAGATACTATAGTATGTGATCCATTATTCGGTCTTTTTTACTATACATATCATCAACGCAATAACGAGTAAAAAACCTATGAAAGGTACATTAACGACTATTATGAGAATTAGTTTCGAGTTCTTTTTTATGTTTAATGAGGTTGAACATATGAATTATATTGGTTAATAGACTCACAAGAGTGGGTATGTTATGGATTATGGCTAGTTCTCATTTACTTAGAACGTATATGGATTTGTATAGATTTGATTTGGATTGAAATATATATTGTGATTCTATAATGTTATTTAATAGATTGATTAACTCTTGTGATTCTAGAATCTTGATAATATTGTCTGATTTGAATGATACACGAGAAGGTTATTGGTTATTTGATCATTGTGAAAGAAAGATTACATCTTTGTTGTTCTTGATTTCTGAAAAGATATTAATCATCGAAAATGAAAGACTACATGGATTAACTATCAAAAATAGAGATGTTATGTTATATTATCTTCGCCCGAATTGGGAAGATATTGGATTGAATGATATGCACCGCATGTGGCAAGATATTCAACCGTCCTCTTCTCTAGCGTGGTCGGTCGGGGCTCCCGGGTCACATAAAAGCTTGAGTTGAGGGGTGTGCACACTATAGGTTCTTGGCCATTGATATTATTGGTAAACCGGCCGGGGCTCCTGGGTTTACATTATCATAGACCGGCCGGGACTCCCGTGTCTATCATTTGCTATTAAGTGGGTCGGTCGGGGATCCCGGATCCACTCTGACTTTATCTTTGGATTATTTGATAACTCTTGTTTAATGGAATGATCTTTAGACTTAATAATAATTGATATTTACTCCATGTCTTGTATTTGATTATCAAAGATGAATTACTCGTGAACGTGGACTCAATGAATCGTTAATAATATGTTAAGATACTCAAATGTTATGACCTTCATAACTTGTCACTCGCTTACTTTGCAATTTCAGGGATAAAACCTTTGGTAGTTTTATTTGACTTTATTCTGGTCTACATGATTTACATAGTTCTTTTACTTATCATGAGCATGTAACTTGTTTTGGAAGTTTAGGATTATGAACATTGAGTATTATTAATGTAGTTTTGAGATGCGAATCCTTTGGCTTTGAATGGATATAGATTGACATAGAAGTTTATAAAGGGGAAACTTCGAATAAAAATATAATGAGAATTTGAGTTTTACTTTTATCTTTTGAAGTATATCTTTTGTTACTTTCTTGTTTTGCTTAGGGTGAGTGTTGGTACTCAGCTTTTGCTGACGAGTGTTGTATTTGTGTTTGTTTGTGTTGTTCTTTCCCTTTGGGGTTGAACCTGTAATGATCCATATACTTTGTATAATGGTGATCAGTTCATACTAGAGCGGGTTTCTTGTTGGATTCGCGAGGTTTAAGCTGAGAACGGAAATTCATAGAGGAACTTTATATTCGAAGACTTTCAAATGTAAATTGTACTTGGGTTTAAATATGTATTGGTTATCTTATTCTTGTTGAGGTTTTGATTGAAGAATTCATAAATTAGTTTGTAATACTGATTAGTTCCATTGGGTTTGATTCTCTCTTGAGGTTGTTTCCGCGAAAGCGTTGACGGTTTAGGTTTCGAGATTGAGAATATTATGTTTTATTTGAGTTTGTAAACAGGTTTAAATTGTTTCCCACTTTGGGTTGTCCAAATTTCTGAGAAAACGCTGCCGAAATTTCGAGTCAATTTATGAGCATATTATATTAAGGTTTTTATTAATTGTGATTGAGGACCAGGGTGTTATAGTCGGGAAATCTAAGATTTGGTTATATGATTGGGAAAGTATATGTGAATTGTTTGGTTATGTGATTGGGAAAGTATATGTTGAATTATAACCAAACCTATATGGACATACCTTATTGGGGTGGGGAGGGCAATTAAATCTAAAGAATGGATTGGTTTGTGTTGTTTAATTGCAATGTGCATCATTTGTCTAGATACCCGTTCGAGGCTTACTCATTAGGAGTAAGTCTTGAATACTCCCCGGTTTGGGATTGTCTTTGAGTTTCTTATCTCACTTAGGATGTGAATGAATATTTAGTTTTCGGTTCTAAGAAAGATCCCGCTCAATTCCTTAATCGTTCTTTAGGTATGTATGTTCATAGTTTAACTATTATGTTCATCGTGTACTTGGAGAACTGTAGGGAAGTGATGCCAGATTTTTCTTAGAATTGAAAACCAAATGTTCATTCACTAGTGAGATGAGAAACTCAAGGATGGGTTAGGTTGGAGTGATAAGGACCCAAATGGTCATGACTGCATTTGATAAGCCACTTTGAATGATGTGATCGATTGTGTTCTTGTTTGGTGTCTCTAGTGTATGTATATGGATCGAAACTGGATGTATGGTAATCGAATTTCGGCGATATTTCTACAAGGGTTGATGAATTTATCAAGGTTGCATTAGAACATCAATCGCAGAATGGGTCAAAGTTAGTCTTGTGTCCTTGTTGTGATTGCAATTGTAATACTCCTTATTTTGGAGTTATTTCGTAATAATTAAGAAAATGTAAAGAAGTTAATAAAAAGGTATTTTAGTATTATTCACAGAATAATAAGAATAGAATAATAATAATAATATGAGTTGGTTTAGTAAATTTCGGAGTTTAGAAAGGATTAAACCGAGTTCACTTGACCTAGGGTCGCCACTTTATAATTAGGGGAGTATAAAAGGAAAAGAAGAAGGGAAAAATCAGAAAAAGAAAACCCTAACTTTCTTCTCCTCTCCCCAGCTGTTTTCTTTTTCTCTCTTTTCTCTCTCCCAGCCGGTTTCTCAGTCTCTCTCTCCTTCCTCATCATTCCTTTGTGTGTGTGTGTGAGGTTCGCCATCGCTGCAAGCGAGGGAGTTCGAGGATTTTGTGTGAGGAGTTCGAGGGTTAGTGTGTGAGAGGCGAGTGCTGTGCGAGTAAGTGAAGTTGAGGGAGTCTAGGGGTGCGAGCGAGCGTGGAGTTCGGGCGCTCCGACGAGATCGTCGAGTGTGTGAGCGCGGAGTTCGAGCGCTCCGTCGGTGCGTCATCGTGTGTTCGAGTGCAGCGACGAGGGTCGGACGAGGGTGTGCGAAGCCTTGCGAGGCTGTTGTGCGGACATTGTGTGGTGCGAACCTTCGACGTGGCTCGAAGGCGCTGTGCGGGAGGGTTGTGCGACGAGGTTTAGCTGTGGGCGCGCGATTGTGGTTCGATACTCGAGGCTAGTTGCGTCAGTGCCGGAAGTCGGTTGCCGGTGATTTTCGCCGGCAAGTTTAGCGGTATAAAACCTAATATGCATAAAGTATATTATATTAGTTTAATTATATTTTTCTGGTTTCATATTACGTTAAGTTGTAATTAGTTAATTGGTAATTCAAGTTAATTAGTAATTAATTAGACTATATAATTAGTTCTAATTTATTATTCTGATTTTAAGTTAAGAATCTGGTTTAGCTTTGTAATTAAGTAAGATGGGAAGTAGAAATATTATATTATTGTTATTGGTTGGAGGTACCATCTTATTATGCGAACCGGACTTTTGGACATAAGACCTGACTTTTGGATATAAGACTTTTGGACATAAGACCTGACTTTCGGAAATAAGACTTTTGGACATATGACATGATTGGTTTGGTAAAGATAGTGGACTAATTACACTAAGTAAGTTTAGTTTGCTCACTAACTTTGACTCCTTAAAGAAACTAAACTCATTCGAATAGAAAAGTAACAGAAGTTCATGAACAAGGAGTTTAGCTATCGGTTATTTCGAATTATTAGATCGTTATAGTCTTAGTTACGTATTAGTTGATATTGTTATCAAGGACGTAGCACTAAAATATTTATTTAACAGGTTATGTCCCAATTTCATAAGCGGAACGTTCGATCAAAGACAGCGAAAATTCTCCGTTACAAGGTACGTACGCGTACCAATTTAATTCCAAGTATTAGTATCATGATTAGGTTGCAATTCATTCTATTGGAACCTAGAAGCATGATAGGGAACGTTTGATTGAGATTGTTTGGTAATATGTTTGTAATTTGAAGTCGATATGTTGCATTGGATTGCGTAATTTTATCGTTTTATGAACATGAGCATTGTATTCTTATTAATCTGATCCATAGTATAACAAGAGTGTTACAAGAGATACGATTTGAGTACTGTGACTAAGGGAACATGTAAATGACTCTATGTGGTTATGAATAGAATAGACAGTATTGAAAAGTGAATTATGGCAATAAATTGTGGTTGGACTCCCTACAAGTGATGAACAATAGGGGGAGTGTAGGACTCGTCCTACACTCCTACGTAGGCTTACTGTGACGACAGTAGTGTCCTTATATTTTTGATAACTCAAGTAGGCGGAAGGTTCCGTACGATCTCGGGGGTATGCATACTAAGGTGATGGGTGTGAGACGGAACGAAACCGTATTTGCATTTCATCTAATAGACCAAGTTGTCTATTAAGAATTCAGTAGCCCGTATGATTCTAGTAAGATGACGGTGCCCGTTCGATGCCAAATAAATAAAGATTAAAGGATGTAACATAACATAGTATCATGCTTAGGATTGTTCATGCGTGCATTATTTATGCTTATCCGTATTCAATGGTTCATTACGTACTCAACATAGCTGATTGTGTGTTATTATGTGTTTGTTGACCTGTGATGAACCATTGACGCTACAATGGGGAGCAGACTAGGTGTGCTGGTGCTGCTGCATGATATCAAGCATACGGGGGCTAGTCTTTAGTTTTTAAATTTAAGCATTTTGAATTAAGTACTATTGGATTTTCTAGAACTTAAATGGTTTGTGGTTTGAATAAAAGGGGTCGTCGATGATTCCCGAGTTGTATTTACATTTTTAATTCCGCTGCATTTTAGTTTTTGAGACAATGATTTGAGTTACCGTTTTTCTATTTATGCCTTGCGTTCCATCGCGGTGGTAACACTCCCATAGTCGATGCGACGTAGTTGTAGACGTGTATGGATTTTGGGGGTGTTACAACAATAACTCAAGGGGGTATCATGATGTGGATCAAATTAAAGATCATTTGATACGTTGTGGGTTTGAGAGTAACTATACTAGGTGGACATGGCATGGAGAGTTTTATGATCAGGGTATGAGCCCCACTAACTTGTGTGATGATTTGCATGTTGATCATATTGATGACGAGGTTGAGGTTGAAGGGGAGGATGATAATGAGAATGATGGGGTAGATGATGAGAATGACGGGGTAGACGAGATGTTGCACAATTTAGAGGATGAAGGAACCGATCGTTCGCATATGTATGATAGTATTCTAAGTGCAGCGGACAAACCTATGTATCCGGGGTGTAAGAATTTCACTAAACTTTTTGGCATCCTCACATTTTTCAATATGAAATCGAAGCATAGTTGGACAAATAAAAGTCTAAGTGAGTTGTTTACTTCTTTACAAGAATTGCTACTTGAAGGGAATGAAATTCCCAACTCTACCTACGAGACAAGAAATTGTTGTGTCCATTAAGCATGGAATATGAGAAGATACATGCCTGTCAAAATGATTGTGTGTTGTATCAAAATGAGCACAAGGATTTGCGTGAGTCTCCTAGGTGTGGAAAGTCTAGATACAAGATAAAGGAGAATGATGAGGGGGTGAGAAAGAAACTCCGGCGAAGGTTCATTGGTATCTTCCAATCATTCCGAGATTTAGGCGTTTATTTTCGGATGAAAATAATGCTAAATTATTAAGGTGGCATGCGGACAAGAGGAAGAAAGATGGGATGCTTAGACGTCCGGCCGATTCTCTGCAATGGAGAAATATCGACCGAAAGTTTTCCGATTTCGGTGAAGAACCTCGAAATCTTAGGCTTGGACTTTATACAAATGTTATGAATCCATTTGGCACACTATGTACCCAACATAGCACTTAGTCGGTTCTATTAACCATTTATAATCTTCCTCCTTGGTTATGTATGAAGCGTAAATTTATTATGTTATCGCTTCTTATTTCGGGTCCTAAGCAACCTGGAAACGACATAGATCTGTATTTTGACCCACTCTTTTAAGATCTGAAATTGTTGTGGGACACTACTACAAAAAAGGCCAAAGATAACTGTTAAATAAGGCTTTACATAACAGTTTTGAGGTGTTATCCAAGTCAATGTAATGTAAAGTAAACATAACACCTGACGAAAGTGTTATGTTTGCCAGATAAAACATAAAAATCATTTATAATACACGTTATACCGCTAGATAACATATTTTGTAAATAGGTGTTATGTTTGCTATTTATATGACAAATTGAAAGAAGGAAATTTAACACTTATCTTGAATAACTGTTATGTTTTCCTATAACATATATTACCTATAACTGTTATCTAAGATATTTTTTTAAAAAAATAATCAAATTATCATTTCACACATATATTGACAGTAAGCGTTGCAGCACGCAGTACAATTCCTTTTTTTACAGGACAGTATAATACTTGTATCTGTTGTATAACTAATACTCAACCCATAAGATCTTACAACCAATAAATTGAATATGATTTTCCAAACTTCCAAAATTCTTTATATCACAAAATAATTCAACTAATATTCATAATTCTAAACTTCTAAAAAAAACTACTATATATACATATCAATATAAATCTAAATCATAAACAAGATAAAATATAGCCTATAGCCACATCCACATGATATCAATATCCAAATCCAAAAATATAATGTATGTCCAAAAGTGGAGTAAGGTAAAAAAAAATTAGGCAGAAAGTTAGAACTCGTTCATCATTTGTGCTTCGTGTTAATCTCCGACATATGTAATCCACAACTCCCTAAGTTCATCAATTTTCCCCCGAGAATAGGTTGGACGGGTGCCTTGATAGTACTACAATAAAGGTAATTACAAAATAAGTATTCATACATATATATAAACTTGAAAGTATTTAAACATTATAATTAATCATCCACTCGTGAACAAGGAGAGACATAAAAGCAACAAGCACAAATAGCAACATGAAAATAGTGAAGCATACATACCTCTAATTTATTTAGGGACTTCTTCCAGTAAATATGTGAACCTTCATACACAAGTGGAAATAAAATGTGGACAAAAGACAGAAAATTACAAGAAAATTAAATTCATAAAGAAAGCAAAACTTTCAAAGCCACAAATCATTAAAATACGCACTAATATAAGCATGCAAATCCTACATCTAGAGATGAATAACGCTAATTTTCAGAGTTCCTTCTAAAAAAAATTGTCAAGCATACCTTTGACATGTTATATGATGCTCTAAGTTTCCATTATATCATAGAACATAAAAATAAAACTAACTATTCAAGACTAGAGTTGCGATTGCAAAAAGTAAGTGGAGAAATTTTGGCATTCAACCACAACCAGTATTAAAAAAAGTCTTGCAACAATGATAGCTCAAAGTTTAAATGGTGGCTAAAGGCATTGATTTCTCTCTATGAGATGAACAATAATATTCAACAAAAACTGTCCACTCAATGCTTTTGTCTATGAGTAGAAATGCTAATAAAAAGTCAACAGACAGAAGTGGAGAGAAAAACATCCTCATAAAATAAATCTCCAAAGAAAAAAATATAAGAAAGATGAGATTCCATACCTCGTATATAAGAGATTCAACACCATTTAAGTATGGTAGTTCACCAAGGTAAAACAAATCTCATCATTACAAGAGTGTTCATTGTATTTTCTGCACCACAAAGGTTTCAGAGGTTTTGGACACTAGAGAAACCAGATTTCAGAACAAAAAATCCTCACCATTCACAGAAAAGCACTTTTATATTGACTAAGTTGGTCTCTCGCAATCCTATTTCAAAAGTTCTAAAGAGCAAACGATATGAGAATAGAAAATATAAACTAATCACCTCAAGAAAATTCAAGACTATCAATGCGAAATAGTTGAGCGTCCAAAGAAAATCGAAGCTAATATGAACAAAATATATATGTTTGCTGAAGTTTCAAAGTTTGACTCATCAAGGATCTCCTCTAGTAGACCACCTGCAAAATGAACTATTTATCTTGGAAGTTAAATAACGGTGAACTTACAACACATTTATCATTATTCATAAGCTACAAATCAATTGATATATGACACAGGAATCCATGAACATAGCCCATTTCTGAATATAGGAAAAAGATTTCCATTATAAAGAAAGGAAGCAATACATGTACTAGAGGAGCAAGGATGAGTTTGTCAACCATGTTTCAGAGCTTTGATGTTTGGGAACAGATTAAGATGTATCCCCACAAACGATGGTCCAATACACCCCCGTTGTTAACTGGAAGGCATGGTAACCATCTGATTTAAATCAAATGGTACAGAGGGCTTTTAAATGGGTCCCCTACAATATTTACAAAGCTTATATTGTCAATTGTGTGTGTATTTCTGTACTTGTTTTTAGGTGTTGTTACAATCAGGAGATCTTTGTCACCCTAAAGATTTTGTAAATATTGTAGGGGACCCATTATGACTTTCAAATTATTAGAGAAGGTAGTTTTAGTTCCTTTTTCCATTATGACTTTTAACTCTAATACAGAGATGACTTCATGTATGCTGGAGACCTAGTAATTAAGGCTAGCTAAGGCAGTAAGTAAAGAACAGAACAAAGGGGATAGATATTGTATTGAAAAACGGATAAAGCTAGCAGTTACAATCCTTACCCAAGAGCTTAGATTACTATCAGACTATATCCTGCCCTTCTCTTCTCTTGGCTGATTATCTATAGGCTATTACAACTTCCTTCACAAGCAACATAACAAACATATTCCTTCTAACATATTTTTCCAATTCCAGCTGACATAATGCCAGGAATAACAAATTAATCCTAATTCCCCTTTTTTTACCCTTCCTAACATATTGACTAGTGGCCTTGTAAAGGTAGGATGATTTTTGGCAATGTAATCTACTAGTGAGGTTAATAAAAATCTATATATCTAGATGATTTGCACCCGCTTATATCTTAGTGACTTGCACCTCATTTTCTCTATCAAGTCTGTCATAGTAACTGGTAACTTTAGGTGAGATTGTTAATGATTTTTGTATAACAAAAGCCCTTACAATTATGCTCTTTCAAGTTTAAACCCAATATCTTCACTTGGCCAATTCTTGTTAAGTTCTAGGCTTCTAGCAATCCAGCCACCCTAAAGACATAACAGTGTCTTATAATGTGCCCAGCATGCCCGTAAAGCATCCGAAACCCATATATTTTCAGGGATATTAGTCTCTTTTTAGTAAACTTCGAAGAGTTCATATACAAAATTCTACTTTGATAAGGAACAAATCGACTAACTAAAGAACAAAGCTGCTAATTTTCGCATAAAGAGATGGGATATTCTAGGTGAACCCAACACACAAACACACACAAAATGTAGCATTTTGCATCTAATTTTCCACATATGAACTAAAATGTCACTAAATCATGCAATCTGAAAATGAAGAACAAGAGCGGAAAAAACCCAGAAAATTCCTAAGTTTACAGGAAATTCATGAACAACAACAAATTAATTCAAGTATTCAATCATAACACAACCAAACAATGACAACAATAACAATTTACAATCCAATCTATTGTACAATTAACAAATACTACCTCACAAAAATGAAATTAAAACTTAGGGATTTGAAAACAAAACAACACACTTGGCTTAGATAGGTTCCGACGGGGCAGCAACGATGGAGGGCGACTGTAGCTGGGTTTGACAGGGGCGGCAATAGTGGCCGGATTCAGCGGCGAGGCAGTTGTGGCTCAGGGTTTCTCACTTTCTCTCCTTCCTTCGTTTTCTCTCTCTTCATTTTTTGCTTTGGTTTGCTTCTGTTTGCTTTCACCATGAATTACTTACTCCAAAGTTGGGGGGGAGGGTAACAACAACTTAGAACTGAAAAAGGGCGGTTCAGAGAAGAAATTCAAGGATACGTAGTAAGTGCTCCTAATTTCTAGCTATGACAATTTTTTTTAATTTAATTATTTTGACAGATTTATTATTATGATTAATAAGTAAAGATAACAGTTTTTATTATTCTCATTAAAAAATTAAAGCATCACATAATAATTTCATAGCAAAGATAACACACATTAAGATAAGTGTTAAGTGATATATTATCAATACAATCTAAGATAACAATTCTACGGTTGAAACGTTAAATTTAGACTTTACATAACAGTTGCTTAAATAAGAGTTAATTTAGGGGTGTTATGTTTGCCCTTTTTTGTAGTAGTGGGATGAAGGTGTTTCAATGTTCGATGCGTATGCGAAAACTGGCTTTACATTGTGTGCCATGATATTTTGCACGATTAATGATTTCCCGGCTTATGGAAATTTGTCACGGTATACAGTTAAAGGAGCAAAGGCATGCCCTATTTGTGATGAGGATATGATTGATGAGCGGTTACATCATTGTGGGAAGAATGTGTACCTGCATTATCGTACATGGCTTCCTTTAGATCATCCATTTCGTAAGAAGAAAAAGTTGTTCAATGGAAAAGTGGGGATGAGAGAAGCCCATGAACCCTTACGTGGAAAAGAGGTTTCTAAGCGAGTAAAGGATATTGAAACAATATTTGGCAAGCCCTCCAAAAGTGTCTCAAAGAACTTATACAAGAAAATGTCTAAGTTTTGGGACCTTTCGTATTGGGAATATTTAGAAGTCAAACATTGTCTTGACCTAATGCATATTGAGAAAAATGTTTGTGATGCCATTGTCGGAACATTGTTGAATATGCCCGGGAAGACAAAGGATGGAGTTAAAGCTAGGAAAGACATGGCTGAAATGGGCAGACCAGAACTAGCACCTTAGGAGCGGGGATAATGCTATTATCTTTCACCAGCTTGCTGCACTTTGTCTAAGAAGGAGAAAATCAGTTTTTGTGAGTCCCTGCATAGGTTAAAGGCACCTGCTGGATACTCGTCAAATTTTCGAAACCTTGTCTCACTGAAGGACTTGAAACTCGTAGGTTTGAAATCTCATGATTGTCATAACTTGATGCAACATTTATTACCTGTTGCGATACGAGGAATTTTGCCTTCCTAAGTAAGATATACCATCACAAAGCTGTGTTTCTTCTTCAGAACTATCTCTAGTAAGGTGATTGATCCTAACACTCTAGATAACTTGCAAGCCGATGTAATAGAGACGATGTGTCGATTTGAGATGTACTTCCCACCATCGTTCTTTGACATAATGCCTCATTTGATAATTCATCTTGTCCAAGAAATTAAACTTTGTGGGCTCGTTTGTATGAGGTATATGTGGCCTTTTGAAAGGCATATGGATACTCTCAAGGATAAAGTGATGAATCCAGCCAGACCAGAAGCAAGTATTATCCAAAGAACAGTTACAAAGAAAGTCTGAATATGTAAGTCAGTATTTAGCACGTGCATCATAAGCAATTGGATTGCCAAAATATAGACATGAAGGAAGGCTTGACGGTTGTGGTACCATTGGGAGAAAAAGATTGTGTCTTGATGGAGAGTTGAAAAGAAAAGAAGAATGGCTTGTGTTAGAAAATCTAAAACAAGTTCATCCTTACTTTGAAGGGCACATGACTATGCTTAGTGTTCAATATCCATTGAAGAATGAACAAGAGTTGATGATTGAGCATAATCGGATGTTCGTTGATTGGTTTAAAGAACTGGTTATGAACCAATTATTTGACACTCCTAATGATGTATCGAATACGTTGAAATGGTTGGCATATGGGTCAAAGATGCAAGTTCTTTCTTATGAAGGGTATGACATCAATGGTTATTCATTTTACACTAAGCGGCAAGATGACAAATCCACTATGCAAAACAGTGGTGTTACGATGGGAGCTTTGTCATCAAAGTATAAAAGTAAAAGGGATATAAAAGTAAAAGAGATATTAGAACTTGAGTATGTTGACTTGAAGATTCCGCTCTCCCAATGTTAGTGGGTTGATATTCGTCGTGGTGTAAAGAAGGATGAACATGAATTTTTTACATTAGTCAATTTCAGCCGGCCCGGTTAGGGCATCATGAAGATAACTTAATATTAGCATCACAAGCAAAACAAGTATTCTACATGGTTGAACCTGCCGATTCAAAATGGTTTGTTGTCATCAAAGGAAAAAGGAGAATGCCTGGAATTGATGGTGTACGCGATGAAGAAGAAACACGATACATAATTCATTGAAGTCATTGCTTCATCAGTAGTCATTCCTAGTACATTAGGGGAAGATCTATACACAAATTACATTCGTTGAGACCATAATGAGGGATTTTACGTTGTTAGAGAAAAACTGATTTATAGGTAACTTATGTAATATTTACTCAACTACTATTGTTTATAATCTTTAATTATATATATTGTGCTTTATTACATAATTTTGTACTACTTTATTGATGAATCTAACTTTTTTAATTTGGTTCCAGGTGTACTGATGGAAGATGAGATAATGCATGATGCATCTGATGATCATCAATCACGTTCTGATCCTGAGATTACTGATAGAGCTGCTAGGAAGAAAAAAGTGAGCATGCCAAGAGGTCAGACAAAAGGGATACGTTCCAAACCCTGGGGTCCAAAGAGTACTTCAGTGGGATGAATTGATACGTCCGATTGGGGATCGGAGTATGCTGGTGCGTACAAGACACATTGCGGCAAAATCAGTAGGAGCAAAGTGTCTATCTTATATGACAGTTAGGATGATGTTCAAAAGGACATAAAAAAAGACTTTATGGGAAGATGTTAAGGTAAGTACCTAATTTTTTTAAATATAATTGAGATCATTTTTATTATACTAATCGTGTATTATTGGTACATTTTGTATATTGAAGAGAGAGTTTGGAATAGAAGAGGATGCGGGGAAGAGACGAGATGTTCTGGCTACTTGTGATAAGCGATGGAGAGATTTCAAGTCAAGATTGGTGACGAGATGGATCACAAAAACGAGAAAGGGGCTTAATAATGATACGCAACTGTACGTGCTCTATCCTTTCATCACGCAAGAGATTTGGGACCAGTTTGTGAAAAAATGTAGCTCTAAGGAGTTTAAGATATGTAATATGTACGTTACAATCATATGAAATTATATAATGATTTGGTTCTTTAATATTGACTAGTTACTTGTTTTTATATTAGGCTAAAAGTGAAAAAGCAAGAATGTCTCAGGCTGCCAACAAGCATCCTCATTTTTTGGGTCAGAAGTCATATGCAGAGATGATTCCTGTTTGGAAACGCAAAGGGTATATTCATCCTCTACAGCATCATATGTTGACTTAGGGAACCGACAAAGGGAGACCATGATACGAAATCAACCAGATGCCGTGATCAAATACATGGCAAGTTCAATGAAAGCGAATCGACAAATGTGTTACATCATATGTCTGTACATTCAAAAGTATGTTAGTTAAATTAATCTTTACTTTGTTTTTTATTTATGAACTTGTAGTTAAAGATATGAACATCATATTTTTTCATGCCTTAGGGAACATTGGATTCTTCTTGTCCTTTGTCTGACTAAGAAAACGGTATTTATATTTGATTCGCTTCGAAGAGATAGATCCTTAGCTATCAAGATACCGCTGAATACGTTAGTTAATAATTGTTATATATACATGTTAATAAGCTTACATGTATTTTATGATATTTTTAAATAATTTATAAATGTTTAAAATAATTTTTTTATTGTTACAAATTTTTTGTACTTAGTACATATACAAAATGCACGCGCCTTGAAGGATCCAAAAAAGGAACTAAATTGTCTTGGATAACTATGTGGGTAAAACTCTTATGATTTTGTATTTGATACACATTTTATAATTCTATTAAATATTATTTTCTCGATTCCAATATATATCTTAAATTTGGTGTAATGTGCTCAACAGTTGGGGGAGATGAATGCGACTATTTCGTGATGAGATACATGCTTCTAATCATCCGCTTTTACTATGATACAAATGATA
This sequence comes from Beta vulgaris subsp. vulgaris, assembly GCF_026745355.1. Taxonomy (NCBI): domain Eukaryota; kingdom Viridiplantae; phylum Streptophyta; class Magnoliopsida; order Caryophyllales; family Amaranthaceae; genus Beta; species Beta vulgaris. Next base: position 25,110,447 of record NC_079205.1, on the reverse strand, counting down.
TGTATGAGGTATATTTATGTTTTAAATTCCTTATTTATACTTATATAATTTTAAAGTTTACTAATTTTACATATTTATAGGCTTTACCTTCAAGTCTTGAGCCATACTCCATATATGATATGAACAAACTCAAAGAGCTTTTTGCACAATACTTTGTACGGGTCATCGAAGAAGAAACAAACTAACTTGCATTGTTAGTGTTTGTATTAGGTTGAACATTGGTTGAATTGGTTGATTGCAACATTGGTTGCTTGTTTGAGATGTATTAAAACAGGTTTTGTTTATAATATATAAATTTTTCCCAACGTTTTCTTGGGTTGTCCAAATTACAAAGGAGGCTGAACTTTTCGCTCACAATTATTAGTATAAATGTTCGTTTAGTTTTGAAACATGAGGTTTAGTAATACGGAAAAAGCTGAAAAAAAAACCAAAAAAAAGCTGGAAAAAAACAAAAAATAAATCAGAGTAACACACATCTGCGTCGGACATTGATATACATGCGATGTAGATAAGGCCTATTTGCGTTTCGCACATTGCACTAGATGCGACGCAAATGGCACTGCTACCTGCTATGTATATCAAAATCTGCGTTGCACCTAGAGCAATGTGCGACGCAAATAGGGGTGCTGCTGCTGGTGGAAAATCGTCATCTGCGTCTCACCTTGTGCTCTGTGCGACGCAAATAGACAAGTCGTGGAGTGTGTGTGTGAGCCCTATGTGCGTCGCACCTTGTGCCCTATGCGATGGAAATAGACAAAAGATCTGAGTCGTTTCCTTGTCTGACGCAGATCAATTATTGGTCATTTACATTGAGACCTGTGCCGTCGGACCCATGTCCGACGTAAATAGGGGTCCAAGGTCCGACACAAATCGTCATTTCTCTACTAGTGATGCAAAAAATATATCAAAAGATTGATGTTGTTAGGCTATATTAATGGGACCGATGGGGCAGGAAGCCTATCATTATTAATCATTTCTCATTAGCATGCTATAAGTTCGAGCAGTGTTTATGTTTTGTCCATTATCTTGATGATATATGTAATGCAAATGTTCGTCATATGTGATACTCTTCTTGTTTCTGGGAGGTATCTGGATTGGGACTTACAAGAACGGTTAGGAGTTGTGGACAACAAATATCCATCTCGTTCGTACTTTCGATACCCATATAACCATTGTCCTAGTTGATCTTGATTCGACATTAGAAGTATATTGTTTGACTCGTTTATGAGGGTTTTTTACGTTTTTCTGTTTAGACAGATAGCTCGCTTCCTTTAGTAATTAGGAAGGTAATACGCGCTAAGAACTTTGGGTGTGACAAAATTGATGGAAGCCAAGCAGCGTAAACGGATGCCGATGAAATTCCCGCCAATAGCTCAGATGTTTGGCAGCAGCTCTAGTGAAACAATATTATTTCGTGCATGAATTCGATTTAATGGATGTTCTCACCTTATACAATAATAGAGTTATACTGATGTGAGGTCATCAATTTATTGGTGTTGTGTGTCGCTTGCGACACCAACAAGTGGGTGTGACGACTCTTCCCCATGAAGATCTTTGCTTCGACATCACATTCTGGCGAATAATTCTCTCTCCTCCCACAACCTCCAACTCCCCTACAATAATAACAATTTGTATTCCATCCTCTTTACCACACTATTTCCTCCCTGATTTTTCACATCTCCATCATCTAAAAGCTTGCTGCCAAATTTGGAGGAATTGATGATAATGCACGTAGGAGGAAGATCATTTATGACTCTGTTTGCGATGAATCATAATCAAAAGAGTTCGCATTCGGCGATTTTGGAGCTTCCTTGTAGATCTTTGTCAAATGTTAAGTGGTATGTTGAGTTGTGGTAATTTTGTGTGCAGATTTTCAATCTCATATATTAAGGTAGGAGTCTCAGTTTTCGAACTTTGAGACTCATGTCCAAGATCTAAGAAAAAGCTTGTAATTTGAGATGCAAAGCTCAAATTTAAGACTCGGGGGGTCAACAATCGAAGACCAAGAAAATTATCTCTAAAACACAAAGTTCAAAAACCAAGATATTGAGGTCTCAGGTATTGATCGACTGTCACAACTATTGGGTCTTAGATATTCGAATCTCACATATATCCCAAATTGTCTCAGTCATAGCCGAATATGTCTTAGAATGTCAATCCACTACCCAAGAAATGGTGAGAGAGTCTCACCAAGACTTTTGCATTTCTTTCTATTATCTCTCGACTCTCTCTCCTCATGTCCTTTCTTTTTGATTGATTGTTCTTGAATAATCGTTCTTCCAACTCTCTAACTCTCTTTCTCCAACTCCCATTTCTTTATATAATTTACGGTTATTTCACCAGGTACCCCTGAGTTTTACGAAAATTCACAGAGTACCGTTGTGTCTTCAACAATTCACCTGGTGCCCCTAAGGTTTTGAAAAATACATTGCTTTCCCCTATTGTTATGTTTCCGTTACAAACTTTATTCACCATTTACCCCTATGGTTTGTGAGAATTTATAATTCGATGATTGCCAACATTTCCACATGTATTTCATTTCTCTCTCCACCACCACCCGCAACAGCCCATCATCACCATATCAACTACATATACAGTGAGAAATGAAAGTGGGTTAGTGTATGATTCTACATCATATACTTCAGTCTCTTGACTCTGTACAATTTCCAAGCAATTAAGCATTCAAAACCTTGAATGTTCTCAAGCAACAATAATTGGGTTACAATCAGAAACCTTAATGTATCATTTAAGTAATAAAGTTGTATCTTCAACCTAATACGCATGTTAGCAGACATATTCAACCTTAATGTACCATAATTTCTTAATAATTCACATTACAAAACAACGCTTGTAGCATTTCCATAATCAAATCCTCAAAAGTTCAATAAAAAATGAATATTCCACTAATTGAGCAAGTACCTAGTTCCATGTTAACAAAAAGAAACTACCTTTACCCAAATTAATTGTAAAAAAACCCAAATTAGAAAAAAAAAAAAAAAAAAACAACCATGAATTAAGGGGAAAATTCTAGAGGAAATGTTGAAGAAGGATAGATGCATTGTCCGAGGAAAGAGTTAGAGGAGAGAGAAAGTGAGGTGAAGGAGCTCTGAAGAGCAGCCATGGCTACCATTTTTTGCAATAGCTTCAACCCTGTGGGAAGTTGAGAACTGACAGAGATAAGTTGGTTTTGAGGGGATTATCTTCCATCCTTTATTTTTTTGCTGAAAATATGATGATGATAATTGATATTGTGGATTTCACCATACCACAACCCCAATTTCAGCAGTCAATCCCGATTTCGCCATTCTAATCAAAATCACCACTCCCCTGTAATCGACGGTTCTCCATCGATTCTCGAGGAAGCAATAATGATTGAAAACAGAAGATGAAAAAGAGGAGAAGATGAACTCGAAACACAAGATGGGTGGTGGAAGGGTAGTAAGGCGTTGTGCGCAGGGGTGGGGGAGGGGTGGGGGTTGTTAGTAGGGGGAAGGAGGGGTGGTAGGGAGTTTTGCGCAGGGGATGGTGGAGGGTGGCGGGGGTTAGTTACTTGTAGGGAGGTGGTAGTTGTTGGGGAGGGGTGACGGGGAGCAAGAGAGAAAGGGAGGTAAGAGAGAGAAACAAAGGGAGGGAGATTATTTAGTGTTTAATTAGAATTAATTATAATTTAATTAGTTTTAATTAGGTAATTAGGAGTTATTTGGATTAATTAGGTTAATTTAGGTTTAATCACTAACGGAGTTTGACGACGTTAGTCATAAAGGGTATTTCGATTATTTTTCAAAACCTTAGGGTACCAGATGAATTGTTGAAAACACAAGGGTACCCTGTGAAATTTCGTAAAACTTAAGGATATAATTTATGTACTCTCTCTCCTATGCCCATAAAAGAGAGCAACTACCTATTAGAATTACAACAATAAAAAACTAAAATGAAACTACATAAGATAGATTATAGGATGAGATTGCTCTTTGTCCTTAGGAAAAGAAAGGACTCAAAGTTGTTATAAAGTCCAATAAAGTTATTCTATTGACGGTTGGTTCCTTTGTTGCAAAAGGTTATGTATTTCATGTCGTATTCAAACTAAGTATCAGTAAAGTATAAAGTTCTAGTTATCAAGATGTATGCGTGCGTATTATGAGTGATTAGGTGTGTGTGATGTGCGGTGGAGATCGGGAAGGTATTATGGAGTGAGGAAATAGTTGGCCATTTTGGGTGTAAACTAAGGTATTAGGTATTGTGGTGTTAGTATTTTCATTGTGGGTGTATTGGTGCAAGAATTGTAGAGATAGGTGATAAAATATGGTGTAGAGATTTGGTGGTGGTGATTAGCTGATGATGCAGTATGTTAGGTGATGCATGGATTCTTGTGGAGTACTAAGGTGAATAAAGGGGGTACTTAATATAGTTTTAGGTGTTTAGAAAGTACTCTCTCCGTCTTCTTTTAGTTGTTATATTTTTCCATTTAGGCGTGTCGTAATTTAGTTGCTACATTTACAAATATTTCTATTTATAGTATGTGGGACCCCTCCTATTATTTACTTCTATGACCTTATTTTTATCATCATTCATCTACTTAATTTTCCAACCCCTCAACTAACCCCCCATTTATTACCCAACCCCCTAAACCTACCCAACAATCCATTTTAATGACTCATTCCAAAATCCTAATCTCTCTAACACCTCTTTTCTCACTTCGACTCTATCTTTTTCTTTGACTCTCCCTCTTTTCTTTTTTTTTCGTTCCTTAAATCTCCAGATCTAGGGTTATTCTGTTCAAATCTCTCCAAATAAAACTCGAGAATAATAATATGTGAGTTATTGCGAGTATTTTGATATCACTTTTTGTGTGTTTGGAGTTGGTTTGATTTCTTGGCTCCCTTGTATATCTAGGTTTCTTCGTGGATGAGTTAACCCCAAACTCGAATAAGCGCCTCTTTCAGTTGCTGGATGAGTTCGATTACGAGATGAAAATTACAAGGGTTGCTAACCGAAGGTCGATGCTGAGTATTTTTTTTTAGCCTTGTGGTGCTCCTTAAAAAAAACTACCTGTGATTTCTGCTTCAAAAACGCAAAGAAAAATTGATCCCCCCTGAAAGTTTTGATTCATGCAAATCTTATCTTTCGTGGTTCAAAGGACATCAAGAAATAGTATATGAAAGTCCCCTAAAAGTTTTCGTTGAAGATGAGTCACTCCTTAACTTTATCCTCTATTTTTAGTTTAGATTTATGTTTTTTTTGAATGATCTACCTATAGGTTTGTTTGTGGATGCATAAAATTAACTACCAAATAGGTTGCAACTTGCATGTTTAGGGTTTGCAATTTTTTTTGAATATTTCTCTCTTTCAATACCTCTGTTTTTCCTTGATGTGGTGTGTTTGTTGTGATATTTGTTGATGCAATTAATAATCCTGTTTTCATTAAGGTTTTGTGTGGTTTTGCTTTGATCTTCTGCTGCTTAGGGTTTGACCTAATTTGTTTAGGGTTTCACCTTTTTAATACCTCTGTTTTGACTAGATCTGAGGTTGTGGTGATAGTTATGAGAAAAATGAATTTCATGATATTAATTAGGTTTTTCCACCGTGAAATTAGTTGCCTCATTTGTTTAAGATTTTACCTCTTGTAATCCCTCTGTTTTGGCGGGATTTGTCGTTGTTGTGATGATGGTTGATGAAATAATGATTTTCATGCTATTAATTAGGTTATGCCACTTTGAAATTGCTTTGGCTTGATTTATTTAGGGTTTTTACCTCTTGTAATCCCTCTATTTTGGCTAAATATGTTGTTATGGTGAGGGTTGATGAGAGTAATGATTTTCATGTTCTTTTTGTGGTATAGATGAGGTTGGGTTTGGGGTGATTTGTTTAGGTTTTAACCTCAATGAATACCTATGTTTTGACTAAGCTTCCTTGATTTGTGGTTATAACTAAGGAGATAAAATGATTTTGATGAATTTCATGTTGTCTTCGTGCTCTTAATTAATATGATTTAGGGTGATTTGTTTGGGGTGTAACCTCTATCAATACCTCTGTTTTGAGTAAGAGTTGTTGTTTTCATGGTCATAATTGATGAGATAAATGATCTTGTTGAAGTTCATGCTGTTTTTGTGCTTTGAATATGGTTTAGGGTGTAACCTCTATTAATACCTCTATTTTGGCTAAGATTTGTTGTTTTCGTTGTAATAATTGATGAGATAAAATGATTTTGCTGAAGTTCATGATGTTTGGGTGCTCTTAATATGGTCTAGGGTGTAACCTCTATCAATACCTCTGTTTTGGCTAAAATTTGCTATATTTATGGTTATAATTGATGAGATGAAATGATTTTGCTAAAGTTCATGTTGTTTTCGTGTTCTTAATATGGTTTAAGGTAATTTGTTTAGGGTGTAACCTTTATCAATACCTCTGTTTTGGCTAAGATTTGTTGTATTTGTGGTTATAATTGATGAGATAAATGATTTTGTTGAAGTTCATGCTGTATTTGTGCTCTGAATATGGTGTAGGGCGATTTGTTTAGGGTCTAACCTCTATCAATACCTCTGTTTTGGCTAAGAGTTGTTATGGTTGTGGTTATAATGGATGAGATAAATGATTTTGCTGAAGTTCATGTTATTTTTGTGCTATGAATATAGTTATGATTAATGAGATAAATTATTTTACTGAAGTTCATGCATTTATTATTTGTGTGGTTTGTTCTTTGTGTGTGTTGGTGTAGAACTTAATGATAACATGGTATTAAACGACAAATAATACATTACATTATGCACTTAATTAGTGTTCGCTGACTAGGATTGAGTGTGATTAACTGATGAGACATATGATTGTTATGGAGTCATGTAGCATGTCCATAATACTTGAATGGATAAACGTTTCCACGAGAAGATGATATCAATCCTCAATGATGAATGAGGTTTTTTAATATTTTACTTGGACATTAGGCAAATTGATTCCTTTGACCTCTAACTGCCACCGGTGGTTTACATGCTCCTTTTCACTGTCACATTTGTATTGATTGTCTATGTTAAGTAAAATGGATGAGTGGGACTCCATGAGAGGAGAACCAACAAAGTAGTTTATGTTTTGCCTCTGTTTTTGTCTTGACTTGCTATTTTTGTGAATACCTCTATTATGGGGGAACTGAATCCTTAAAAATGAGTGATAAGATTAGGAAATATGATTTTATTTGTAAAAATGGTTGTTGCATATACTTGTGATTTTCTCTTTTCGTCACTCATTTGTTTGGATTAATTATTTATTCTTCATTTCTTTTAAGTGCATGTATTGAAATGTAATGAATTCATGATGTATAAATAAAAACTAGGTACGCAAGTGCACGATGTACGATTGTAACACCCCGATAATTCTCTCTTTCTAGAAAATACTTTTATAACAACCTTAGAGAATTACCCAAGCATTATCGCCCGTGTGATAACGTTTCGGCTTACTCAGAATTTTGCAGCGGAAAACAACTTATTAAAAATCAACTTTATTAAAACTTATGAAACCAAAAACAATGTCGGAAACTAAACACACCAACTTAAACCATTGTCTGAAAACATAAACTCCTAGAAAAACAACTTAAATGGTTCTAGTAATACAAGAGCCTCTCCATTCCAGATTCCCCAATGATATGCATCTTCGAACCTGTAATGTCAATGCCGTCTCAATTCTGCTCCCCCGAAGGATCACCACAGGATCAATAGGCAAAGCCATGATCACAAACACAAACAAGCACATAATCAGCAAAGCTGAGTACTACATATCAGACAAACATAACCCTAAACATGATACTACAAAATATAACTTGCAGGAATAAATAATAATAAAACATATAATAATCTGCAGACGACTCTTACTGAACTAGACTCTAAACTTTTATTTCTTCTTTAAATGGAATAGTTATGGGATGAGTTGTCTATACTGAAATAGGAAATACGGTCATGACTCCGTAATCCAAAATGACCTGCGATATCAAGGAACCTTTAACTAATGAGGAAAGGTGATCAATCCAATCCTAGGAAAACCCACGGCACGCTCACCATGAATCCCAACCCTTAGTGTCCAACTCTAGACGTGCACCAGTCTAAAGTCTATAACCTATTCTCGTTTCACTTTACGTTGCATACACTTTAATACTTGTGTTGACACCAACCAAGCACATAACACATAACTAATACTCACATAAACGTCACAGAAATCCTTTTTATCTTAGAATTAACAAGTGTTTACAACTTATCAATCAAGACTCCTTTAACTTCTTTTTATTCTTTACTAACTTGCCTGTTGAACCTAGCCAACAGTAAACTGTACCTTTATATAGGTATAACTCGTAGTTACCAAATAAGATCCACGGTTCTTATAAGATAAATAAATAATACTCACGAATCCATGTAACACATGATTCAATCTTACTTACATTAATTCACTCACGAATTAATACTTAAACTGGACTTATCTGCTTGCATCAAACTTCCATACAAACATACATACTCATAAATACTTCTAGTTTACATGTAGCACACAGGCAAATAGCATGTAAAACAATTCCAGTAAATCATATATATGAACAACAGAGTCCTATACATGATACTAATAAATAAAACATCCTTAAAGCATGTTTCTAAATCATATAGCACGTAGACTATGTACGTACCTTGTATAAACGAATCTGTAGGCCACTTTTACGCTCTAAAAGTCTCCTACTACGAATTCTCCGCCTAGAAAATAAAATAATGAAATAAATACCTTGAACTAAAAATTTACAGCAACTTTAAAAACGACCCAAACCCCTTAAACGTGTTTTAAAATCGTTTTTACGTATCAAACTTCCGTTATTTTTAATCCCTAGTATAGTACAATTATTCTAGTGATTAAAAATCATTTAAAACCCTTAAAATACATATTCTCTGAAATTACAGCACTTATAAAAATTTATAAATCTTCTGAAAATATATATAATACATATAAAATTATATGCTAACCAAATCTCATGATTTATACTTTAAATATATAGTTTCTAGTGATTAAAAACCCTAAAAACTATATCTTTCATAATAAAACTGAAAATAATAAATCTGAAATTTATTATTTTTACATATATGACAGCCGAAATATATTTTGCATATAAAACAATAATTTAAATAATAAACATGCTAATAAATAATAAAATAATATAAAAACTAATACTTTAATGGAATCTTAGAGAAGAAGAAAAGAAAAACAACCACAACAAGGAGGAAAGGAAGGGTCGGACGGCTGTGACAGCAGCAAGGGGACGGCGGCAGTGGTTTCTTGGCTCAATCAAGGTTTTGTGACATTTCTTGTTCAACAAGAAACGTTACTTAGCGAAGAAGAAACAAACTTTTGAGGGAAAAATATGAAAATCACGCACAAAGAGAAAGTAGAGTGTAGGGTAAAATTTTGGGTTTTTAGGATATTTAAATAGAGGCTGATCCTTTTGGGCTTAGGAAAAGAGATTTCAATAAATAAACTTTGATGACTAAAAGATGGGCTTATTAGGACTTTAGTCATCAAATATCCTTTCCCTTTTTATTACTTTTGGGCTTTCGATTCCATTAAGCTTTCTTTTCAAATATGCTTTTAATAATTAAACTCTTATTATAAACATGCTTAATTAAAAATTACAAATTTTATTAAGCTATGAAAAATATTTTTAGTTGACTTTTAAAATAGTCAACCCTTTTTAAAAGTCAAATCATTTTCCAAACTCATTTGGATTTAAATATAACTACATAAATACTTAATATATTTATGAAAATCCTTTAAAAATGTGGGGGATTACAGTCTACCCCCTTAAAAGAAGTTTCGTCCCGAAACTTAACACAAAACCCTCGTACTTTCAAAAGTTTGAACTAACATTTCGAAAACTTTTGGAGAAAAGGTAGTGCCTCTCGTGCACTTTCCCATTTTTAAAACACTTGTGTTACTTATGAACACTTTTCTTATGCGGAGACTCTACTTCTTTTGCACTAACATGTGCAAATTGCCCAACATAGGCATACATATGCATGAAAATCTCATAAAAATAGACAAAAACGCGAAATTTATCGCATTCTACCCCCCTTAAAGAAAACGAGTTACGCCCTCGTAACTCACCTCAAGGAATAGGTCTGGATACTTTTTCTTCATATCCTCTTCGGCTTCCCACGTTGCCTCTTCTGACTCGTGGTTAGACCAAAGAATTTGACAATATGAACATCCTTGTTCGCGTACTACGCACTTTCCTGTCGAGAATCTTGACAGGTCTTTCCTCATAAGTGAGGCTACTATCTATCTGAACTCTTCAGGCTCTAACACATGGCGCTCATCAGGGATATAGCGCTTCAATTGGGATATATGAAACACATCATGCATCTTTTCAAACTCCATTGGCAATGCCAATCTATAAGCTACTTTCCCAATGCGCTCCAAAATCTCATATGGGCCTACATATTTAGCACTCAGCTTGCCCTTTTTCCCAAATCTCATAACGCCTTTGTGGGTGATACTTTCAGGAATACTTTATCACCTACAGCGAATCATCTTCGCGCGTTTTAATCTGCATAACTCTTCTGCCTATCTTGCGCAGCTTGAATTTGAGCCTGTATCAATCTAACATTCCTGACGGTCTCCTCAATGAATTCAGTCCCCAAGACTATATTTCCACTAAAGTCATTCCAGCAAATGGGACTTCTACACTTCCGTCCATATAAGCCTCAAAAGGTGCCATCTTTATACTCGCATGGTAACTATTGTTGTAAGAAACTCAATCAAATCTAATTGGTCCTCCCAACTTCCTTGAAAATCTAAGCACAAGCTCCAACATATCCTCCATAGTTTGGTTAGTCCTCTCAGTCTGACCATCGGTCGCAGGGTGAAAGGCGGTACTCATCTTTAATGTTGTCCCAAGGTTTATTGGACCTTTTTCCAAAACTTAGATAGAAATCTAGAGTCACGATCCGAGATAATGTCCTTTGGAACTCCATGCAATCTCACTACATGCTTGATATAGGTTGTAGCGAGTTGCTTCTTCTTCCATGTCTCCTTAATAGGTATGAAAACAGCGGACTTGGTCAGTCTATCCACTATAACCCAAATGGTATCATTTCCACTCCTCGACTTGGGTAAGGCAGTCACAAAGTCCATAGAAATCGAATCCCACTTCCATCCAGGAACCTCTAGTTTGAACTTTCCCCATGGGTCTCTTATGGTCTATCTTCACTTTCTGACAGGTTAGACACTTAGACACATACTCAGCTACTCTCGCTTCATGTTGGCCACCAATAGATCACCTTAAGTCCTTTACAACTTGTCACCCCCAGGGTGCACAGAATATGGAGTTTGTGCCCCTCTCCATAAGACGTCTCTTAAGGTCATTGCACTTCTGTGGTACACACCACCTCCCTTTAAACCTTAGACTCCCATCATCATGAATCTTGAAGTCTACTTCCTTACCTTGCTTCATTTTCTCCTTAATCTTTCTAGATGCTCATCCCCGACTTGACCCTCAATAATCTCTCGAAAATGACACTCCCAAAGAAAGTTACTAAGTCTAGCCTCACTTTCCCCAGGATTTAAAATTTCTAGGTTCAACCTTTGCATATCTCTACACAACTCCTCAGGGACTATCAAAGCATCAAGCTATGACTCGATTTCGACTCAAGGCGTCAGCACCACATTTGCTTTCCCCTCATGATACTGGATATCTAGATCATAATCCTTAATCAACTCTAGCCATCTCTCTTTGCCTCATATTCAAGTCTTTTTGGGTGAAAATGTACTTCAAGCTCTTATGGTCTGTAAATATCTTGCAAGTTGCTCCATAAAGATAATGTCTCCAAATCTTCAATGCAAACACTATGGCAGCTAACTCTAGATCATGGGTAGGGTAATTAGCCTCATAAGGTTTCAATTGACGCGACGCATAAGCTATTACCTTACCATTCTGTTGCAACACACAACCCAAACCATTTTTCGAAGCATCACTATAGACCTCAAATCCCTCATTCCCATCAGGTAGGGTTAGAACAGGTGCAGTGGTTAAACGATCCTTCAAGATCTGAAAAGCTTCCTCACACTTCTCATTCCACTCAAACTTGGACTCCTTTTTCATCAAATTAGTCATAGGTCTTGCTATCTTCGAGAAATCTCTCACAAATCTCCTATAATAGCCAGCTAAACCCAAGAAACTCTCTAATGTCAGATACACTCTTTGGAGTTGGCCACTCACTCACAGCTTGAATCTTAGCAGGATCTACAGAGACTCCTTCCTTAGACACAAAATGACCCAAAATGCTACTTTCTCCAAACGAAACTCACGCTTAGAGAACTTGGCATATAGTTGGTTCTTTCTCAAGGTCTCCAAAATAATCCTCAAATGTTCATCATGCTCGGTTTCATTCCTCGAATATATCAAAAGTCATCAATGAAAACCACTACGAACTTATTCAAAAACTCATGAAAGATTCTATTCATCAAGTCCATAAATATAGCAGGAGCATTGGTTAACCCAAATGGCATTACAGTGAACTCGTAGTGACCATAACGCGTTCTAAAGGCAGTCTTAGGTACATCCTTATCAGCTACCCTCAATTGATGATATCCTGAACGTAAGTCAATCTTCGAGAACACACTCGCTCCATTCAATTGATCGAATAGGTCATCTATTCTAGGCAAAGGGTACTTGTTCTTGATGGTAACATTTCAACTCCCTATAGTCGATACATAACTCATACTCCCATCCTTTTTTTCACGAACAAAACAGGAGCTCCCCAAGGCGATGCACTAGGTCTGATATAACCCTTATCCAAAAGTTCTTGCAATTGCGTCTTTAACTCACTCATCTCAGGAGGTGCCATTCTATAAGGTGCCTTAGATATAGGTGCAGTTCCAGGAACTAAGTCTATGGTAAACTCAACGCTCTTGCAGGCGGCATACCTGAAATTTCACTCGGAAATACGTCCATAAACTCATTTACTATTGGAACATCCTCAAGTTTTAACTCAGCTTCTTTACTCACATCTTGCACGCTACAGAAAAAGCTCACACCCCTTTCTCATCAACTTCTGCACTTGCATAGCAGAGATCACTCCAAATTCTTAGGTTTCCCAAATCGTCTATATGAGGTAATTTTCCCGAAGGGTTTCTCAACACTACTTTTTGAACTTCACAATCGATCCTGGCCTTGTAATGACTCAACCAGTTCATCCCAAGAATCACATCTAAATCTCCTAAGTTAAACTCGATTAAATCGGATGGAAAGACACTCCCTCCTATCTTCAAAGGTAAGTTCTTGAAACAACTTAGTACACTTAACGACTTCCCCAGTAGGAATACTAACAGACAAGTCAATTACTCATACCCACTAATCCCAGACTCTTTAGAACAGAAGGCGAAATAAAAGAATAGGTCGCCCCCGAATCAAATAACGTTTTAACGAAAACTGAATTAATAGAGAAATTACCAGTTACCACATCCGCAGATCTCTCTGCTTCGCTATGACTCATCACGAACACTTTTCCGCAGGTTGTTCTGGGTAGGATTTCATTAGCAGTAGGCCTACTATAGTTACCTTGGTTATTCTGACCTCCAGGCTTAGGACCCTGGTTCCCTATCTGATTAGACCCCGATTTCGCCTGATTACTATTTCCCTGAGTCTTCAACCCTTTTCCGTGCTTAGAGAAGCACTCATACTCTCTGTTACCCTTTTTCTGGCAATAATGACATGTCACCATATCTCCCTTACAGTCTCTCCCAGTATGGTTTTTGTCACCAACTTGCAATTGTGAACCTCTCAGGTCTACCCTGACTACGGTTTCCTGGTTGCTCCTTCCTTGAAAGTTCCCATTTCCATTCCGGTTTTTCTTAAAGTTACCTTGGTTTCCCCCAGTACTAACCTCTTTTCCTTTTCACCAACTATCCCATTCTTCTTTCCCTCCTTGATTGCAATCCATAAATATGTGAAGCTCTCCCATACACCACATCTAACGATGTAAAGGTCTCACCCCCTAATCCCAGCTGGATTTCATCAGTCAACCCCTGTTCGAACCTCTGAGCCTTAAGCTCCTCAGTAGCTACCACCTCAGGTGCAAACCTAGACAGGGTTATGAACTTACTATAGTATTCAGAGATAGTCATACTACCCATTCTAAGGTTAATGAACTCTTGAGCTTTCTGTTTCCTCATGAAGGCAGGGTAAAACATTCCTCTCAGCACAACTACAAAGGCTTCCCAATTGAATCCCTCAGCAGCACTCAATCTAGCCGCGTTTTCTCTCCACCACAAATCAGCCTCATCCTTTAGGTATAAAACTATAACACCCCTGAATTTCGAGTTGCTAATTAAATTCAATAATATCAAAATTCTACAGAAAATTCGGTAAAGCTTCGTCTAAAATATGGACTGCCTAAAATTCAACTTAGGACTCGCGTCCAAATTATAAACCTGTCAGAATAATCCAGGAAACCAAGTTCTCCAAAATCCTTATCCAGCTCAAAAATAAATACATCCATGCATAAGTACCCGAAATCCAAAAGTGTTATTCCACGGTTATTACAGGAACAACAGTTAAGGATAACTACCTAACTGAATTAATGTTAAAGCAACAACTAAATTAAACTATTACAATCCAAACGTGTAAAAGTTTAAGTAAATTAATATTTACAACCTTAAGTTCCAAAATGATGGCATATATATAGTGCAGCGGAAATAAAACTACTATATTTCAACTAAGCTAGTGGAACGTTGCTCTCAGCCCACACCCCACTTGCAAATCTTCATGTACCTGCATATATCAGGCATGTAATATCAGCCAAACTGGCTGAGCAAGATTTCATACTAAGAAGCCAATCATATATGCAGGTAGGATATAACAAACATATCCTACAAATCATTTACTTTCAAAATATAATACTAAATACAACTTTATAAAACCCGTGAAGGATCACTAATGTACCGACGAAGCTGAGAGATGTGAAAGACATTATTTACTCGGGCTATCTCCGGAGGCAATGCCAATCTGTAGGCAACTTCACCTACCCTCTCCAGAATTTCATATGGTCCAATAAACTTAGGGCTTAACTTGCCCTTCATCCCGAACCGCATCACTCCCTTCATAGGAGAGACTCTCAGCAGGAGTTTCTCACCGACTTCAAACTCCGCATGTCGTCGGTATTTATTTGCATAACTTTTCTGTCTATCTTGTGCTGCTTTCATTTTTTTTTTGTATCAATTTCACATGTTCCACAGTTTCTTGGATCATTTCAGGACCAAGAACACAAGCTTCACTAATGTCACTCCAACAAAGAGGACTACGGCACTTCCGACCATACAAGGCTTCATATGGGGCCATCCCGATTGAAGTATGATAGTTGTTATTATATGAGAACTCTATCAAGTCAAGTCTATCTTCCCACGAGCCCTGGAACTCTAAGGCACATGCCCTCAACATGTCTTCAAGTGTCTGGATTGCCCGCTCTGTTTGTCCATCTGTAGCGGGATGGAAAGCGGTACTCATTTTCAATTATATTATGAAGTTTAGGTGTTGTTTTATATAAACTAAGAGAGATTTTAGTATTGTTAGTATGAGTTAGTTATGTCATTTGAAGTGAGGCTCATAATTTATAAAACTAGAGTTAAGCAAAGCTCATTAACTAGTTAAGTCAAGTCTATTATTACTTAATGAGTACATATATGTTTATATTGTAGATTCCGGTTTCATTGAGGAGCCGTATTGACTGCTTGACATAGTTGATTTGCTGTATTTTAAAAGGTAAGATTTCTTACTAAAACTTTTGTAGTTAGAGAATAGTTTTGAAGAGGTATGTATCTCATTTTGTTGGAAGTGGTTTAAAAAGGAGGATGTTCCTCCATTATTAGAAAGTTTTGTTGGTAAGGGAGGATGTTCCTCCAAAGATACCAAAATCCTTATCCAGCTCAAAAATAAATACATCCATGCATAAGTACCCGAGATCCAAAAGTGTTATTCCACGGTTATTACAGGTTCAACCGTTAAGGAGAACTACCTAACTGAATTAATGTTAAAGCAACAACTAAATTAAACTATTACAATCCAAACGTGTAAAGGTTTAAGTAAATTAATATTTACAACCTTAAGTTCCAAAATGATGGTATATATATAGTGCAGCGGAAATAAAACTACTATATTTCAACTAAGCTAGTGGAACGTTGCTCTCAGCCCACACCCCACTTGCAAATCTTCATGTACCTGCATATATCAGGCATGTAATATCAGCCAAACTGGCTGAGCAAGATTTCATACTAAGAAGCCAATCATATATGCAGGTAGGATATAACAAACATATCCTACAAATCATTTACTTTCAAAACATAATACTAAATACAACTTTATAAAACCCGTTTTCCTTTCTTTGTATTTCTTTCCAACACGTATACATTCTTTCTTTTTCTTTTTGAAACCAAATCTTTTCTTTCCTTTTCCTTTTGAAACCAAATTCTTTCTTTCCTTTTCCTTTTGAAACCAAATTCTTTCTTTCCTTTTTCTTTCACAACATATATTAAAAGTCTCAAAGTTATAAATCTAGAGAATGGAACAACTTTTATTTCCATTGGGCTAGCTAGGCCCTCCGGATAAAACTAAGACAAAGATCCCTAGTGTGCACACCCTACAAACGGCCAAACCATAGCAGAAGATCAGAGTCCGAGGTACTGATCAACGTACCCCCACAAACTATTCTATAAGATCGAGCCAAACCCGACAAAGTTCCATTCTTTGAGATGCCACACAGGCAATCCCCACAATTTTAAAAACACAAAACTATTTAATATACTCTTTCCATAAACTTTCCTTTACCTTTCGATTTGTGGTTCGAAAACCAACATCTTTATCTTTGGAGGAACATCCTCCCTTACCAACAAAACTTTCTAATAATGGAGGAACATCCTCCTTTTTAAACCACTTCCAACAAAATGAGATACATACCTCTTCAAAACTATTCTCTAACTACAAAAGTTTTAGTAAGAAATCTTACCTTTTAAAATACAGCAAATCAACTATGTCAAGCAGTCAATACGACTCCTCAATGAAACCGGAATCTACAATATAAACATATATGTACTCATTAAGTAATAATAGACTTGGCTTAACTAGTTAATGAGCTTTGCTTAACTCTAGTTTTATAAACTATGAGCCTCACTTCAAATGACATAACTAACTCATACTAACAATACTAAAATCTCTCTTAGTTTATATAAAACAACACCTAAACTTCATAATATATATTTAGATACTTAAAATCCATTAGGAAAAACATTCAAACTTAAAACACTCGAAACTAGATTTATTAATTTCAGCAGAAAATTAAAATGGGCATAACTTCCTCATTCGAACTCCAAATCAAGCGTTTCTTGAGCCTAACTTGAGTAGAATTTCGAATTAAACAACTTTTGTGAAATAGTATTTTTGCGAAAAACGCCCGGAAACTGTTGAAAAACATGAAATACGAAACTGACCTGTGATTTCTACGAATTTCAAGTCTTGCTCATAAACTCATTAATATCATGAAACAATCTCACTAAATCAAACTACACCCAATATTCACAATCAAAAACCCCAATTCAATTTCAATTATAAAAACCCTAACTTCATAAACTTTGAGAAAACTGAAATTAAATTAAGAACTTAACTTACCCACTACTATGGAAGATTAATGGTGAAGAAAACTTGTGAAATCGACCCTTAAAACGCACCCCAAACCTCAAACGCACCGAAATCCGACTTTTTTTTTTTGTTGAACCTATTCCTCACGTGCCGCTTGCCGCTAGATATAGATTGTTGTGTTGTAGTTGAGGCGCCGAAAAGATAGAAATGTTGAAGGTGGTAGTGTTGAGATGAAGATTGTGAGAGTTTGATGGAGAGGATGAAGATGTGGAGAGGATGAAGATGTGAGTAATGTTAAACGTAAGTTTTGCTTGTTTTCTTTTCTTTTCTTATTCTTTTATTTTCCTCCTTTCCTTTTTTTAACATGAATACTACTCCTTTCCTTTTTCCAAATAACTATATAGATATATAACCTTTCTTTATAATACTTAAACTCTTCACTAAACTTAACCCACTAAATTCATAAACATTTATATATATATTTTTTTAAATAATTCCTACATAAAAATATTAAATATGAAATAATTAAAAGAAATAATTTATTTTCAGTAGAATAAATATATATTATATTCCCAAAAACTGGGGTGTTACAAAAACAGCCTGGCCAACTCTCATGTTAGCAGGGCAATTCACTACCTCAAATAATTTGACAAATTCCCTATTCCAGTTTTCTAGGAAGGTAGGGTCAGCTTGTCCATTAAAGTAAGGTGGTTTCACTTTGGCCAGTCTTTCGAACATCTCTCCAGCAATCTCTGGACGTTCGACCTTATCCTGATTCAGTTTCTCCGCCAAGAGGCGAATATCATCAGCTAGTTCAGTGTTGTTAGCCATTCTACTTCGGGACCTGAAAGTAATATAACTCTACTCAGGTTCCGGAAAACTTACATAGTCATCTAAGCAAGGCAACACTTGATTTGATCATTAAAGATCGCATCAACAAACAATTCCACTAAGTTCCAATATGAAATGTTCTCTAATATACACATAATTGTTCACGTAATTAAATTCATATCAACATGAAATGAATTGAGTAAGAAAATACAATCACATAATGAAAATAAAACAAATAAAAATATTTCCCATTACGTGCCCAAAAATAAATTCTTACTCCTCCAATAAAATAAACTATATTTTTATTCTTCCATAGAAGGGAAAATAATGTGAAATAAAGAACAACACACCAGTATCTATATTTTTCCTAAAATGATAATTCTATAAAACACCTTTGTCTTGTTGGCACAATCCAACATTATTCTTATAGTTAAAACCTTATGTATATCTATATGTATATATAAAAAAAAGTATATAAGTATATATAGCCTATGGCACTACATTGCCATCCTTATCCTTGTCTTCCTTATATTGCTCAGGTATGAAGGTTTCATCACTAGCTTCATCCTCTATATCATCCTCATAGTAATCAATGAACTTCCTCTGAATCTTAGACCTTCTAATAGGTATGGTGTCTCTGTCCTCTTCAGGGTCGGATTCAATCCTCATACATGCATCATAAATATCCTCCCTAGTAGTACCTCTAGCACGGTCCATCTCTATGATGATTTCATCATCCCTAGCAAATTCTTTCCTCAAAATACAACGCATTATCCAATGCAGTTCTTCATACTCCCTATGGTCAATGGGTGGATGACGGTCATCGGCTTCATCGTCAGTCAGAACGATGGGGTTAAAAAGTTTCATAGATTAGCAGCCATATTCGTAGAGCTACAACACAATAAACCAGAAGGTTTAGCACTCTTCCTGACGTGTTCCCACAAATAACAAGAGGTTAACAACAACAAAGCATTTAAATATACACTTTGCAGGCAAGAATTATAAACAGTTAGCAGGGAAGAAAAATAATTATGCATCAATAGCAGGGAAGTATAATAATAATGCATCATTACAGAAAGAAATGATAATGTGCAGATTTGCAGGGAAGAAAAATAATAATGATGCTGAACTAACTTCCTGATGCAGACATATAATATTTCTATCTTATATGCCCTTCTTATACTACTCATTCTCACAATGCAATACTATAAACCTTAAAGGCATGAAAAATAATGAAGACACTTTTATAAATAATATTACTCCAGTGCCTAGAAATAAGTTTTCGAAATAATAAAAAAAAAATTTCGGACCACCTAGTCGCTCGAAAAAAAATCTTCACTCGAAATCAACACTTTTCGAAATTTTTTTTTTTTTTTTTCGTTGAACTCGGAATTCAGACCCCAATTCTTTCGAAAAAAAAAATTTTTCGGTTTTTATAAAAAGTTTCTGAAATCAAAACGTAGGAGCAATACTAAGGTTTCCTCCAAATAACCAATAAGCTAGGTAACTTAATAAGCTAAAGTCACTTAATAAGCTAGTTAGTTAGGCGCCTATAAGTCTTAAACTAACCTAAAGCTCCCAGATACCACTTTGTAACACCCCGATAATTCTCTCTTTTCTAGAAAATACTTTTATAATAAACCTTAGAGAATTACTCAGGCATTATCGCCCGTGGATAACGTTTCGCGCTTACTCAGAATTTTGCAGCGGAAACAACTTATTAAAAACAACTTTATTAAAACTTATGAAAACCAAAGAAACATGTCGAAACTAAACACAACCACTTTAACTTATTGTCTGAAACATAAACTCCTACAAAAACAACTTAAAATGGTTCTAGTACATACAAGAGCCTCTCCATTCCAGATTCCCCAATGATATGCATCTTCGAACCTGTAATTCATGCGTCTCAACTTGCTCCCTCCCGAAGGATCACCACAGATCAATAGGAAAGCCATGATCACAAACACAGACAAGCACGTAATCAGCAAAGCTGAGTACTACATATCAGACATACATAATCCAAACATGATACATAATAACTTGCAGGAATAAATAATAATAAAACATATAAAATCGAGACGCTCTTACTGAACTAGACTCTAAACTTTTATTTCTTCTTTAAATGGAATAGTTATGGACGAGTTGTCTATACTGAAATAGGAAATACGGGTCATGACTCCGTAATCCAAATGACCTGCGATATCGAGGAACCTTTAACTAATGAGGAAAGGTGATCAATCCAATCCTAGGAAAACCACGGCACGCTCACCATTGAATCCCAACCCTTAGTGTCCAACTCTAGACGTGCACCAGTCTAAAGTTTATAACCTATTCTCGTTTCACTTTATGTTGCATACACTTTAATACTTGTGTTGACACCAACCAAGCACATAACACATAACTAATATCACATAAACGTCACAGAAATCCTTTTTATCTTAGAATTAACAAGTGTTTACAACTTACATCACAGACTCCTTTAATTCTTTTTATTCTTTACAATTGCCTGTTGAACCTAGACAACGTAAACTGTACCTTTATATAGGTATAACTCGTTCTTACCAAATAAGATCCACGGTTCTTATAAGATAAATAAATAATACTCAAGAATCTATGTAACACATGATTCAATCTTACTTACATTAATTCACTCACGAATTAATACTTAAACTGACTTATCTGCTTGCATCAAACTTCCATACAAACATACATACTCATAAATACTTCTAGTTTACATGTAGCACACAGGCAAATAACATGTAAAACAATTCCAGTAAATCATATATATGAACAACAGAGTCCTATACATGATACTAATAAATAAAACATCCTTAAAGCATGTTTCTAAATCATATAGCACGTAGACTATGTACGTACCTTGTATAAAAATCTGTAGGCCACTTTTAGCCTAAAAGTCTCTACTACGAATTCTCCGCCTAGAAAATAAATAATAAGAAATAAATACCTTGAACTAAAAATTTACAGCAACTTTAAAAACGACCCAAACCCTTAAACGTGTTTTAAAATCGTTTTTACGTATCAAACTTTCGTTATTTTTAATCCCTAGTATAGTACAACTATTCTAGTGATTAAAAATCATTTAAACCCTTAAAATACATATTTTCTGAAATTACAGCACTTATAAAAATTTATAAATCTTCTGAAATATATTTAATACATATAAAATTATATGCTAACCAAATCTCATGATTTATACTTTAATATATAGTTTCTAGTGATTAAAAACCCTAAAAACTATATCTTTCATAATAAAACTGAAAATAATAAATCTAAATTTATTATTTTTACATATATGACACGCAAATATATTTTTCATATAAAACAATAATTTAAATCATAAACATGCTAAAAAATAATAAAATAATATAAAAACTAATACTTTAATGGAATCTTAGAGAAGAAGAAAAGAAAAACAACCACAACAAGGAGGAAAGGAAGGGCCGGACGGCTGTGACAGCAGCAAGGGAGACGCGGCGCGCAGTGGTTTCTTGGCTCAATCAAGGTTTTGTGACGTTTCTTTTCAACAAGAAACGTTACTTAGCGAAGAAAAACAACACTTTTGAGGGAAAAATATGAAAATCACGCACAAAGAGAAGAAGAGAGAGAAACGCCAGGTGAGAGAGATCAAAGAAAAGAAAGTCACGTGCAAGGAGGAGAGAGAAAGTAGAGTGTAGGGTAAAATTTTGGGTTTTTAGGATATTTAAATAGAGGCTAATCCTTTTGGGCTTAGGAAAAGAGATTTCAATAAATAAAACTTTGATGACTAATAAGATGGGCTTATTAGGACTTTAGTCATCAAATAATCCTTTTCCTTTTTATTACTTTTGGGCTTTCGATTCCATTAAGCTTTCTTTTCAAATATGCTTTTAATAATTAAAACTCTTATTAAAACATGCTTAATTAAAACATTACAATTTTATTAAGCTATGAAAAATATTTTTAGTTGACTTTTAAAATAGTCAACCCTTTTTAAAAGTCAAATCATTTTCCAAACTCATTTGGATTTAAATATAACTACATAAATACTTTAATATATTTATGAAAATTCTTTAAAATTGTGGGGGAATACAACGATATAGCACAACTAGCAAATATGGGTCGAACCCACAACGATATTGTTATTAAATTGTATTACCGACTTAATTATATCAATTTAGCCACTTAGGTCAACTACAATTACTACAACAAGAAATCATATATTTATATATATATATATATATAATGCTTATTTGTCGAGCTAAGATCAATTCCGCCAAATGTCGTCTCCACAATTATCCTCACATTTTCAATGCCACATATTATCTCCAAATTTGCGGAT